>NC_091170.1:23403878-23520074 GCF_040958095.1 Procambarus clarkii
CAGCCACACCATCTACACTCTCAACCACACCATCTACACCCTCAGCCACACCATCTACACTCTCAACCACACCATCTTCACTCTCAGCAATACCATCTGCACTCTAAGCCACACCATCTTCATTCTAAGCCACACAATCTACACTCTCAGCCACACCATCTACATTCCAAGCGACACCATCTACGCTCTCAGCCACACAATCTACACTCTCCTCCACACCATCAACGATCTCAGCCACAACATCTGCATTCTCAGTCACACCATTTACACGCTCAGCTACACCATCTACACTCTAAGCCACACCTTCTGCATTCTCAGCAACACCATCTACACTCTCATCCACATCATAAACACTCTCAGCAACACCATCTACACTCTCAGCAACACCATCTACACTCTCAGCAATACTATCTACATTCTCAGCCACACCATCTACACTCTCAGCCACACTATCAACACTCTCAGCGACACCATCTACACTCTCAGCGACACCATCTACACTCTCAGCCACACAATCTTCACTCTCACCCACCCAATCTACACTCTCCGCCACACCATCAACCCTCTCACCCACACTATCAACACTATCAGGCACACCATTTACACTCAGCCACACCATCAACACTCTCAGCGACTCCATCTACACTCTCAGCGACACCATCTACACTCTCAGCCACACCATATACAGTCTCAGCCACATCATCTACACTCTCAGCCGCACCACCTATACTGTAAGCCACACCATCTATTCTCTCACCAACACTATCTACACTCTCAGCCACACCATCTACACTCTCAGCCACACCATCTTCACTCTCAGCCACACCATCTATAACCTCAGCCACACCAACTTCACTCTCATCAACACCATCTACACTCTCAGCCACACCATCTACACTCTCAGCCAATCCATCTACACTCTCAGCCACACCATATACACACTCAGCTACACCATCTACACTCTCAGCGACACCATCTACACTCTCAGCAACACTATGTACAATCTCAGCCACTTCATCAACACTCTAAGTGATACCATCTACACTCTCAGTAACACTATCTACAGTATCAGCGACATCATCTCCCTTCTCAGTAACACCATCTACACTCTCAGCCACACCATCTACACTCTCAGCCACACCATCAACACTCTCAGCTACACCATATACACACTCAGCAACACCATCAACACTCTCAGCAACACCATCTACACTCTCAGCCACACCATCTACACTTTAAGCAATACCATCTACACTCTCAGACACAACATCTACACTCTCAGTAACACCACCTACACTCAAAGCCACACCATCTACACTCTCAGCGACACTATCTACACTCTGAGACACACTATCTACACTCTAAGTCACAACATCTACACTCTCAGCCAGACCATCTACACTCTTAGCGAAACCAACTACACACTCAGCCACACCATCTTCACTCTCAGCTACACCATCTACACTCACAGTCACACCATCTACACTCTGAGACACAACATCTACACTCCCAGCCTCACCATCTACACTCGCAGCAATACCATCCACACTCACAGCCACACCATCTATACTCTCAGACACAACATCTGCACTCTCAGCCACACCATCTACACTCTCAGTCACACCATCTACACTCTCAGCCACACCATGTACACTCTCTGCCACACCATCTACACTCTCAGATACACCATCTACACTCTCAGCCACAACATCTTTACCCTTATCCACACCATCTATACTCTCAGCCACATCATCTTTAAACTAAGCCACACCATCTACACTCTCAGCCACACCATCTACAATCTATGCCACACCATATACACTCTCAGCCACACCATCTACAGTTTCAGTAACACCATCTACTCTCTCAACCGCACTATCTACACTCAGTAACACCATCTACGCTCTCCGCCACCCCATCTACGCCCTCAGCCACACCATCTGCATTGTCAGTCACACCATTTACACGCTCTGCCACACCATCTACACTCTAAGAAACACCTTCAGCATTCTAAGCCACACCATCTACACTCTCATCCACACCATCAACACTATTAGCAACACCATCTACACTCTAAGCAACACCATCTACACTCTCAGCAATACTATCTACACTCTCAGCCACACCATATACACTCTCAGTCACACTATCAACAATCTCAGCGACACCAGCTACATTCTCAGTGACACCATCTACACTCTCAGCAACACCATCTTCACTCTCAGCCACACCATCTACACTCTCCGCAACACCATCAACCCTCTCAGCCACACTATCAACACTATCAGGCACACCATTTACACTCTCAGTCACACCATCTATACTCTCAGCCACACCATCAACACTCTCAGCGACACCATCTACACACTCAGCGACACCATCTACACTCTCCGTAACATTATCTACACTCTCTGCCACACCATCTACGCTCTCGGCCACACCATCTATTCTGTCAGCAAAACCATCTACACTCTCAGCCACACTATCTACACTCAGCTACACCATCTACAAACTCAGCCACACCATCTACACTCTCTGCCACACCATCTACACTCTCAGATACAACATCTACACTCTCAGATACAACATCTACACTCTCAGCAACACCATCTTTACCCATAGCCACACCATCGACACTCTCAGCAACACTATCTACACTCTCAGCAACAGCATCTACACTCTCAGCCATTCTATCTACACTCTCAGCGACACCATCTACACTCTCAGCCACACCATCCACACTCTCAGTAACACCATCTACTCTCTCAACCGCACTATCTACATTCCAAGCCAGACCATCTTCCCTCTCAGCCACACCATCTACACTCAGCCACACCATCTACACTCTCAGCCACACCATCTATACTCTCAGCAACACCATCTACACTCTCAGCCAAACCATCTACACTCTCAGCAATACAATCTACACTCTCAGCCACACCATCTACACTCTCAGCCACACCATCTACACTCTCAACCACACCATCTACACTCTCAGCCACACCATCTACACTCTCAACCACACCATCTTCACTCTCAGCAATACCATCTGCACTCTAAGCCACACCATCTTCATTCTAAGCCACACAATCTACACTCTCAGCCACACCATCTACATTCTAAGCGACACCATCTACGCTCTCAGCCACACAATCTACACTCTCCTCCACACCATCAACGCTCTCAGCCACAACATCTGCATTCTCAGTCACACCATTTACACGCTCAGCTACACCATCTACACTCTAAGCCACACCTTCTGCATTCTCAGCAACACCATCTACACTCTCATCCACATCATAAACACTCTCAGCAACACCATCTACACTCTCAGCAACACCATCTACACTCTCAGCAATACTATCTACATTCTCAGCCACACCATCTACACTCTCAGACACCCTATCAACACTCTCAGCGACACCATCTACACTCTCAGCGACACCATCTACACTCTCAGCCACACAATCTTCACTCTCACCCACCCAATCTACACTCTCCGCCACACCATCAACCCTCTCACCCACACTATCAACACTATCAGGCACACCATTTACACTCTCAGCCAGACCATCAACACTCTCAGCGACTCCATCTACACTCTCAGCGACACCATCTACACTCTCAGCCACGCCATCTACAGTCTCAGCCACACCATCTACACTCTCAGCCGCACCACCTATACTGTTAGCCACACCATCTATTCTCTCAGCAACACTATCTACACTCTCAGCCACACCATCTTCTCTCTAAACCACACCATCTACACCCTCAGCAACACCTTCTACACTCTAAGCCACACCATCTGCATTCTAAGTTACACCATCTACACACTCAGTCACACCATCTACACTCTTAGCCACACCATCTGCAATCTCAGCCACCCATTCTACACTCTCAGCGACACCATCTACACTCTCAGCTACACCGTCTACTCTCTCAGCCACACCATCTACACTATCAGCCACACCATCTACACTCTCAGCCACACCATCTACACTCTTAGCCACACCATTTTCACTGTCAGCATCACCATCTACACTCTCAGCCACACCATCTACACTCTTAGCCACACCATTTTCACTGTCAGCATCACCATCTATAATCTCAGCCACACCAACTTCACTCTCAGCAACATCATCTACACTCTCAACCACACCATCTACACTCTCAGTCACGCCATCTACACTCTCAGCCACACCATATACACACTCAGCTACACCATCTACACTCTCAGCGACACCATCTACACTCTCAGCCACACTATCCACAATCTCAGCCACATCATCAACTCTCTCAGCCATACCATCTACACTCTCAGCCACACCATGTACACTCTCAGCGACTTCATCTCCCCTCTCAGTAACACCATCTACACTCTTAGTTACACCATCTACACACTCAGACACAACATCTACACTCACAGCGACACCATCTACACTCTCAGGAACACCATCTACACTCACAGCCACAGCATGTACACACTCAGACACAACATCTACACTCACAGCCACACCATCTACACACTCAGACACAACATCTACACTCACAGCGACACCATCTACACTCAGTAATACCATCTACACTCTCAGACTCAACATCTACACTCTCAGTCACATCACCTACACTCACAGCCACATCATCTACACTCTCAGCTACACCATCTACACTCTCAGCCACATTATCTACACTGTCAGCCACACCATCTACACTATCAGCCACACCATCAACACTCTCAGCGACACCATCTACACTCGCAGCGACACCATCTACACTCATAGCGACACCAACTACATACTCAGCCACACCATCTACACTCTCAGCTACACCATCTACACTCCAAGCCTCACAATCTACACTCCCAGCAATACCATCCACACTCACAGCCACACCATCTACACTCTCAGCAATACCATCTACACTCACAGCCACACCATCTACACTCTCAGACACAACATTTGCACTCTCAGCCACTCCATCTACACTCATAGCGACACCATCTACACTCTGCGACACCATCTACACTCTCAGCCACACCATCGACACTCTTAATCACACCCTCTACACTCTCAGTCACACCATCTACACTCACAGCTACATCATCTTTTTCCTTAGCCACACCATGTACACTCTCAGCCACACCATGTACACTCTCTGCCACACGATCAACACTCTCAGATACACCATCTACACTCTCAGCGACACTATCTTTATCCTTATCCACACCATCTACATTCTCAGCCACATCATCTTTAAACTAAGCCACACCATCTACACTCTCAGCCACACCATCTACACTCTCAGCCACACCATCTTCACTCTCAGCCACACCATCTATAACCTCAGCCACACCAACTTCACTCTCATCAACACCATCTACACTCTCAGCCACACCATCTACACTCTCAGCCAATCCATCTACACTCTTAGCCACACCATATACACACTCAGCTACACCATCTACACTCTCATCGACACCATCTACACTCTCAGCAACACTATGTACAATCTCAGCCACATCATCAACACTCTAAGTGATACCATCTACACTCTCAGTAACACTATCTACAGTATCAGCGACATCATCTCCCTTCTCAGTAACACCATCTACACTCTCAGCCACACCATCTACACTCTCAGCCACACCATCAACACTCTCAGCTTCACCATATACACACTCAGCAACACCATCAACACTCTCAGCAACACCATCTACACTCTCAGCCACACCATCTACACTTTAAGCAATACCATCTACACTCACAGACACAACATCTACACTCTCAGTAACACCACCTACACTCAAAGCCACACCATCTACACTCTCAGCGACACTATCTACACTCTGAGACACACTACACTCTAAGTCACAACATCTACACTCTCAGCCAGACCATCTACACTCTTAGCGAAACCAACTACACACTCAGCCACACCATCTTCACTCTCAGCTACACCATCTACACTCAGAGTCACACCATCTACACTCTGAGACACAACATCTACACTCCCAGCCTCACCATCTACACTCTCAGCCAAACCATCTACACTCTCAGCAATACAATCTACACTCTCAGCAATACAATCTACACTCTCAGCCACACCATCTACACTCTCAGCCACACCATCTACACTCTCAACCACACCATCTACACTCTCAGAGACACCATCTACACTCTCAACCACACCATCTTCACTCTCAGCAATACCATCTGCACTCTAAGCCACACCATCTTCATTCTAAGCCACACAATCTACACTCTCCTCCACACCATCAACGCTCTCAGCCACAACATCTGCATTCTCAGTCACACCGTTTACACGCTCAGCTACACCATCTACACTCTAAGCCACACCTTCTGCATTCTCAGCAACACCATCTACACTCTCATCCACATCATAAACACTCTCAGCAACACCATCTACACTCTCAGCAACACCATCTACACTCTCAGCAATACTATCTACATTCTCAGCCACACCATCTACACTCTCAGACACACTATCAACACTCTCAGCGACACCATCTACACTCTCAGCGACACCATCTACACTCTCAGCCACACAATCTTCACTCTCACCCACCCAATCTACACTCTCCGCCACACCATCAACCCTCTCACCCACACTATCAACACTATCAGGCACACCATTTACACTCTCAGCCACACCATCAACACTCTCAGCGACTCCATCTACACTCTCAGCGACACCATCTACACTCTCAGCCACGCCATCTACAGTCTCAGCCACACCATCTACACTCTCAGCCGCACCACCTATACTGTCAGCCACACCATCTATTCTCTCAGCAACACTATCTACACTCTCAGCCACACCATCTTCTCTCTAAACCACACCATCTACACCCTCAGCAACACCTTCTACACTCTAAGCCACACCATCTGCATTCTAAGTTACACCATCTACACACTCAGTCACACCATCTACACTCTTAGCCACACCATCTGCAATCTCAGCCACCCATTCTACACTCTCAGCGACACCATCTACACTCTCAGCTACACCGTCTACTCACTCAGCCACACCATCTACACTATCAGCCACACCATCTACACTCTCAGCCACACCATCTACACTCTTAGCCACACCATTTTCACTGTCAGCATCACCATCTACACTCTCAGCCACACCATCTACACTCTTAGCTACACCATTTTCACTGTCAGCATCACCATCTATAATCTCAGCCACACCAACTTCACTCTCAGCAACATCATCTACACTCTCAACCACACCATCTACACTCTCAGTCACGCCATCTACACTCTCAGCCACACCATATACACACTCAGCTACACCATCTACACTCTCAGCGACACCATCTACACTCTCAGCCACACTATCCACAATCTCAGCTACATCATCAACTCTCTCAGCCATACCGTCTACACTCTCAGCCACATCATGTACACTCTCAGCGACTTCATCTCCCCTCTCAGTTACACCATCTACACACTCAGACACAACATCTACACACACAGCGACACCATCTACACTCTCAGGAACACCATCTACACTCACAACCACACCATGTACACACTCAGACACAACATCTACACTCACAGCGACACCATCTACACTCAGTAATACCATCTACACTCTCAGACTCAACATCTACACTCTCAGTCACATCACCTACACTCACAGCCACACCATCTACACTCTCAGCTACACCATCTACACTCTCAGCCACATTATCTACACTGTCAGCCACACCATCTACACTATCAGCCACACCATCAACACTCTCAGCGACACCATCTACACTCGCAGCGACACCATCTACACTCATAGCGACACCAACTACATACTCAGCCACACCATCTACACTCTCAGCTACACCATCTACACTCACAGCCACACCATCTGCACTCTGAGACACAACATCTACACTCCAAGCCTCACAATCTACACTCCCAGCAATACCATCCACACTCACAGCAACACCATCTACACTCTCAGCAATACCATCTACACTCACAGCCACACCATCTACACTCTCAGACACAACATCTGCACTCTCAGCCACACCATCTACACTCATAGCGACACCATCTACACTCTCAGCCACGCCATCTACAGTCTCAGCCACACCATCTACACTCTCAGCCGCACCACATATACTGTCAGCCACACCATCTATTCTCTCAGCAACACTATCTACACTCTCAGCCACACCATCTTCTCTCTAAACCACACCATCTACACCCTCAGCAACACCTTCTACACTCTAAGCCACACCATCTGCATTCTAAGTTACACCATCTACACACTCAGTCACACCATCTACACTCTTAGCCACACCATCTGCAATCTCAGCCACCCATTCTACACTCTCAGCGACACCATCTACACTCTCAGCTACACCGTCTACTCTCTCAGCCACACCATCTACACTATCAGCCACACCATCTACACTCTCAGCCACACCATCTACACTCTTAGCCACACCATTTTCACTGTCAGCATCACCATCTACACTCTCAGCCACACCATCTACACTCTTAGCTACACCATTTTCACTGTCAGCATCACCATCTATAATCTCAGCCACACCAACTTCACTCTCAGCAACATCATCTACACTCTCAACCACACCATCTACACTCTCAGTCACGCCATCTACACTCTCAGCCACACCATATACACACTCAGCTACACCATCTACACTCTCAGCGACACCATCTACACTCTCAGCCACACTATCCACAATCTCAGCTACATCATCAACTCTCTCAGCCATACCGTCTACACTTTCAGCCACACCATGTACACTCTCAGCGACTTCATCTCCCCTCTCAGTTACACCATCTACACACTCAGACACAACATCTACACTCACAGCGACACCATCTACACTCTCAGGAACACCATCTACACTCACAACCACACCATGTACACACTCAGACACAACATCTACACTCACAGCGACACCATCTACACTCAGTAATACCATCTACACTCTCAGACTCAACATCTACACTCTCAGTCACATCACCTACACTCACAGCCACACCATCTACACTCTCAGCTACACCATCTACACTCTCAGCCACATTATCTACACTGTCAGCCACACCATCTACACTATCAGCCACACCATCAACACTCTCAGCGACACCATCTACACTCGCAGCGACACCATCTACACTCATAGCGACACCAACTACATACTCAGCCACACCATCTACACTCTCAGCTACACCATCTACACTCACAGCCACACCATCTGCACTCTGAGACACAACATCTACACTCCAAGCCTCACAATCTACACTCCCAGCAATACCATCCACACTCACAGCCACACCATCTACACTCTCAGCAATACCATCTACACTCACAGCCACACCATCTACACTCTCAGACACAACATCTGCACTCTCAGCCACACCATCTACACTCATAGCGACACCATCTACACTCTCAGCCACGCCATCTACAGTCTCAGCCACACCATCTACACTCTCAGCCGCACCACATATACTGTCAGCCACACCATCTATTCTCTCAGCAACACTATCTACACTCTCAGCCACACCATCTTCTCTCTAAACCACACCATCTACACCCTCAGCAACACCTTCTACACTCTAAGCCACACCATCTGCATTCTAAGTTACACCATCTACACACTCAGTCACACCATCTACACTCTTAGCCACACCATCTGCAATCTCAGCCACCCATTCTACACTCTCAGCGACACCATCTACACTCTCAGCTACACCGTCTACTCTCTCAGCCACACCATCTACACTATCAGCCACACCATCTACACTCTCAGCCACACCATCTACACTCTTAGCCACACCATTTTCACTGTCAGCATCACCATCTACACTCTCAGCCACACCATCTACACTCTTAGCTACACCATTTTCACTGTCAGCATCACCATCTATAATCTCAGCCACACCAACTTCACTCTCAGCAACATCATCTACACTCTCAACCACACCATCTACACTCTCAGTCACGCCATCTACACTCTCAGCCACACCATATACACACTCAGCTACACCATCTACACTCTCAGCGACACCATCTACACTCTCAGCCACACTATCCACAATCTCAGCTACATCATCAACTCTCTCAGCCATACCGTCTACACTCTCAGCCACACCATGTACACTCTCAGCGACTTCATCTCCCCTCTCAGTTACACCATCTACACACTCAGACACAACATCTACACTCACAGCGACACCATCTACACTCTCAGGAACACCATTTACACTCACAACCACACCATGTACACACTCAGACACAACATCTACACTCACAGCGACACCATCTACACTCAGTAATACCATCTACACTCTCAGACTCAACATCTACACTCTCAGTCACATCACCTACACTCACAGCCACACCATCTACACTCTCAGCTACACCATCTACACTCTCAGCCACATTATCTACACTGTCAGCCACACCATCTACACTATCAGCCACACCATCAACACTCTCAGCGACACCATCTACACTGGCAGCGACACCATCTACACTCATAGCGACACCAACTACATACTCAGCCACACCATCTACACTCTCAGCTACACCATCTACACTCACAGCCACACCATCTGCACTCTGAGACACAACATCTACACTCCAAGCCTCACAATCTACACTCCCAGCAATACCATCCACACTCACAGCCACACCATCTACACTCTCAGCAATACCATCTACACTCACAGCCACACCATCTACACTCTCAGACACAACATCTGCACTCTCAGCCACACCATCTACACTCATAGCGACACCATCTACACTCTCAGCCACGCCATCTACAGTCTCAGCCACACCATCTACACTCTCAGCCGCACCACCTATACTGTCAGCCACACCATCTATTCTCTCAGCAACACTATCTACACTCTCAGCCACACCATCTTCTCTCTAAACCACACCATCTACACCCTCAGCAACACCTTCTACACTCTAAGCCACACCATCTGCATTCTAAGTTACACCATCTACACACTCAGTCACACCATCTACACTCTTAGCCACACCATCTGCAATCTCAGCCACCCATTCTACACTCTCAGCGACACCATCTACACTCTCAGCTACACCGTCTACTCTCTCAGCCACACCATCTACACTATCAGCCACACCATCTACACTCTCAGCCACACCATCTACACTCTTAGCCACACCATTTTCACTGTCAGCATCACCATCTACACTCTCAGCCACACCATCTACACTCTTAGCTACACCATTTTCACTGTCAGCATCACCATCTATAATCTCAGCCACACCAACTTCACTCTCAGCAACATCATCTACACTCTCAACCACACCATCTACACTCTCAGTCACGCCATCTACACTCTCAGCCACACCATATACACACTCAGCTACACCATCTACACTCTCAGCGACACCATCTACACTCTCAGCCACACTATCCACAATCTCAGCTACATCATCAACTCTCTCAGCCATACCGTCTACACTCTCAGCCACACCATGTACACTCTCAGCGACTTCATCTCCCCTCTCAGTTACACCATCTACACACTCAGACACAACATCTACACTCACAGCGACACCATCTACACTCTCAGGAACACCATCTACACTCACAATCACACCATGTACACACTCAGACACAACATCTACACTCACAGCGACACCATCTACACTCAGTAATACCATCTACACTCTCAGACTCAACATCTACACTCTCAGTCACATCACCTACACTCACAGCCACACCATCTACACTCTCAGCTACACCATCTACACTCTCAGCCACATTATCTACACTGTCAGCCACACCATCTACACTATCAGCCACACCATCAACACTCTCAGCGACACCATCTACACTCGCAGCGACACCATCTACACTCATAGCGACACCAACTATATACTCAGCCACACCATCTACACTCTCAGCTACACCATCTACACTCACAGCCACACCATCTGCACTCTGAGACACAACATCTACACTCCAAGCCTCACAATCTACACTCCCAGCAATACCATCCACACTCACAGCCACACCATCTACACTCTCAGCAATACCATCTACACTCACAGCCACACCATCTACACTCTCAGACACAACATCTGCACTCTCAGCCACACCATCTACACTCATAGCGACACCATCTTCACTCTGCGACACCATCTACACTCTCAGCCACACCATCTACACTCTCAATCACACCCTCTACACTCTCAGTCACACCATCTACACTCACAGCTACATCATGTACACTCTCTGCCACACGATCAACACTCTCAGATACACCATCTACACTCTCAGCCACACCATCTTTATCCTTATCCACACCATCTACATTCTCAGCCACATCATCTTTAAACTAAGCCACACCATCTACACTCTCAGCCACACCATCTACAATCTAAGCCACACCATATACACTCTCAGCCACACCATCTACACTTTCAGTAACACCATCTACTCTCTCAACCGCACTATCTACACTCAGTAACACCATCTACGCTCTCAGCCACACAATCTACACTCTCCCCCACCTCATCTACGCTCTCAGCCACACCATCTGCATTCTCAGTCACACCATTTACACGCTCAGCGACACCATCTACACTCTCAGCGACCCCATCTACACTCTCAGCCACACCACCTACACTCTTAGCCACACCATCAACACTCTCAGCCACACCATGTACACTCTAAGCCACTCCATCTTCACTCTCAGCCACACCATATGCACTCTAAGCCACAATATCTTCACTCTCAGCAACACCATCTACACTCTCAGCCACACCATCTACTCTGTCAGCCACACCATCAACACTCTCAGCTACACCATCAACACTCTCAGCCCCACCATCTACACTCTCAGCAAAACCATCTACACTCCCAGACTCCCCATCTACACTCTCAGCGACACAATCTACACTCTCAGCGACACCATCTATACTCTCAGCCACACCACCTACACTCTCAGTCACACCATCAACACTCTCAGCCACATCATGTACACTCTCAGCCACACCATTTACACTCAGCAATACAATCTACACTCTCAGCCACACCATCTACACTCTCAGCGACTCCATCGACACTCTCATCCACACCATCTACACTCTCAGCCACACGATCTACATTCTCAGCCACACCATCAACACTCTCAGCCACACCATCAACACTCTCAGGCACACCATCTCTAATCTCAGCCACACCATTTATAATCTCTGCCACACCATTTACACTCTCAGTCACACCATCTACACTCACAGCAACACCATCTACACTCTCAGACACAACATCTACACTCACAGTAATACCATCTACACTCTGAGCAATACCATCTACACTCACAGTTACACCATCTACACTCTCATACACAACATCTACACTCACAGCCACACCATCTACACTCTGAGCAATACCATCTACACTCACAGTTACACCATCTACACTCTCATACACAACATCTACACTCACAGCCACACCATCTACACTCTCAGCAATACCATCTACACTCACAGCAACACCATCTACACTCTCAGCAATACTATCTACACTCACAGTAACACCATCTAAACTCTCAGACACAACATCTACACTCTCAGCAATACCATCTACACTCACAGTAACACCATCTACACTCTCAGACACAACATCTACACTCTCAGCCACACCATCTACACTCACAGCCACACCATCTACACTCTCAGCGACACCATCTATCCTCTCAGCTACACCATCTGCGCTCTCAGTCACACCATCTACACTCTCAGCTACACCATCTACACTCTCAGCCACACCATTTACACTCTTAACCACACCATCTACACTCTCAACCACAACATCTTTTCCTTTATCCACACCATCTGCGCTCTCAGTCACACCATCTACACTCTCAGCTACACCATCTACATTCTCAGCCACATCATCTACACTCTCAATCACACCATCTACACTCTCATCCACACCATCTACGCTCTTAGCCACACCATCTACACTCGCTGCCACACCATCTAGACTCTCAACCACACCATCATTACCGTTAGTTACACCATCTACACTCTCAGCCACTCCATCAACACTCTCAGCCACACCATCTACACTCTCAGCAACACCATCAACACTCTCAGCCACACCATCTACATTCTCAGCCACACCATCCTCACTCTCAGCAACACCATCTACACTCAGCCACACCATCAACACTCTCAGCGACACCATCTACACTCTCAGCAACACATCTACACTCTCAGCAACACCATCTACACTCTAAGTCACACCATCAAAACTCTCAGCCACACCATCTTCATTCTCAGCCACACCATCTACACTCTCAGCCACACCATCCTTACTCTAAGCCACACCATCTACACTCTCAGTAACACCATCTACATTCCCTGTCACACCATCAAAACTCTCAGCCACATCATCAACACTCTCAGCCACACCAACTATAATCTCAGCGACACCACCTACACTCTCAGTATCACCATCTACTCTCTCAACCGCACCATCTACACTCTCAGCCACACCATCTACACTCACAGCCACACCATCTACACTCTCAGCCACACAATCTATACTCTCTCAGCTAGACCATCTAACTCTCAACCACACCATCTACACTCTCAGCCACACCTTCTACACTCTCAGCATCACCATCTACACTATCAGCCACACCATCTACTTTCTTAACTACACCATCTACACTCACAGCCACACCATCTACACTCTCAGCCACACAATCTATACTCTCTCAGCTAGACCATCTAACTCTCAACCACACCATCTACACTCTCAGCCACACCTTCTACACTCTCAGCATCACCATCTACACTATCAGCCACACCATCTACTTTCTTAACTACACCATCTACACTCTCAGCTACACCATCTACACTCTCAATCATACCATGTACACTCTCAGCGACACCATCTACACTCTCAGTAACACCATCAACACTCTCAGCGACACCATCTACACTCTCAGCTTCACCATCTACGCTCTCAGCCACACCATCTGCATTCTCAGCCACACCATCTACACTCTCAGCCATACAATCTACACTCTCAGCCACACCATCTACACTCTCCGCCACACCATCTACCCTATCAGCCATATCATCTACACTCTCAGCCACACCATCTACACTCAGCCACACCAACAACACTCTCAGCGACACCATCTACACTCTCAGTCACACCATCTACACTCTGAGCCACACCATCTACACTCTCAGCCACAATATCAACACTCAGCCACATCATCAACACTCTCAGCCACACCATATACACTCTCAGCAACACCATCAACACTCTCAGCGACACCATCTACACTCTCAGAGACACCATCTACACTCTCAGCCACACCATCAACACTCTCAGCGACACCAACTTCACTCTCAGCCACACCATCTACACTCTCTGCCAGACAATCTACACTCTCAGCTACACCATCAACACTCTCAGCGGCACCATCTACATTCTCAGCGACACCCTCTACATTCTCAGCTACACCTTCAACACTCTCACCCACACCATTTACACTCTAAGCCACACCATCTATACTCACAGCCACACCATCTACACTCTCTGCGACACCATCTACACTCTCAGTAACACCATCTACACTATCAAATATACCATCTACACTCTCAGCAACACTATCTATACTCTCAGCCACACCATCTACACTCTCAGCCACACCATCTAAACTCTCAGCCACACCATCAACACTGTCAGCCACACCATCTACACTTTCAGCCACACCATCAACATTTTTAGCCACACCATCTACGCTTTCAGCTACACCATCTACACTCAGTTATACCATCAACACACTTAGCGACACCACCTACACTCTCAGCGACCCCATCTACACTCTCAGCGACACCATCAACACTCTAAGCCACGCCATCTACACTCTCAGTCACACCATCTACACTCTTAGCCACACCATCAACACGTTCAGCTACACCATCAACACTCTCAGCCACACCATCAAGTCTCTCAGCGACACCATCTACACTCTCAGCGACACCATCTACACTCTCAGCCACACCATCAACACTCTCAGCGACACCATCTACACTCTCAGCCACGCCATCTACACTCTCAGCCACACCGTCTACACTCTCAGCCACACCAACTACACTCTCAATTACATCATCTTCACTCGCAACCACACCATCTTTACCCTTAGCCACACCATCTACATTCTCAGCGACACCATCAACACTCTAAGAAACGCCATCTACACTCTCAGTCACACCATCTACACTCTTAGCCACACCATTAACACTTTTAGCCACACCATCAACACTCTCAGCCACACCATCAAGTCTCTCAGCGACACCATCTACACTCTCAGCGACACCATCTACACTCTCAGCCACACCATCAATACTCTCAGCGACACCATCTACACTCTCAGCCACACCATCTATACTCTCAGCCACGCCGTCTACACTCTGAGCCACACCAACTACACTCTCAATTACACCATCTTCACTCGCAACCACACCATCTTTACCCTTAGCCACACTATCTACACTCTCAGCGACTCCATCGACAATCTCAGCCACACCATCTACACTCTCAGCCACACCATCAACACTCTCAGCGACACCATCTACACTCTCAGCCACACCATCTACACTCTCAGCCACACCGTCTACACTCTCAGCCACACCAACTACACTCTCAATTACACCATCTTCACTCGCAACCACACCATCTTTACCCTTAGCCACACCATCTACATTCTCAGCGACACCATCAACACTCTAAGCCACGCCATCTACACTCTCAGTCACACCATCTACACTCTTAGCCACACCATTAACACTTTTAGCCACACCATCAACACTCTCAGCCACACCATCAAGTCTCTCAGCGACATCATCTACACTCTCAGCGACACCATCTACACTCTCAGCCACACCATCAACACTCTCAGCGACACCATCTACACTCTCAGCCACACCATCTATACTCTCAGCCACACCGTCTACACTCTGAGCCACACCAACTACACTCTCAATTACACCATCTTCACTCGCAACCACACCATCTTTACCCTTAGCCACACTATCTACACTCTCAGCGACTCCATCGACAATCTCAGCCACACCATCTACACTCTCAGCCACACCATCAACATTCTTAGCCACACCATCTGCGCTTTCAGCCACACCATCTACACTCAGTTATACCGTCAACACACTCAGCGACACCATCTACACTCTCAGCGACACCATCTACACCCTAAGGCACACCATCTGCACTCTCAGTCACATTATCTACACTCTCAGCCACATCATCTACTCTCCCCCACACCATCAACACTCTCAGCGTCACCATCTACACCCTAAGGCACACCATCTGCACTCTCAGTCACACCATCTACACTCTCAGCCACACAATCTATACTCTCTCAGCTAGACCATCTGACTCTCAGCCACACCATCTACACTCTCAGCCACACCTTCTACACTCTCAGCACCACCATCTACACTGTCAGCCACACCATCTACTCTCTTAACTACACCATCTACACTCTCAGCAAAACCATCTACACTCCCAGACTCCCCATCTACACTCTCAGCGACACTATCTACACTCTCAGCGACACCATCTATACTCTCAGCCACACCACCTACACTCTCAGTCACACCATCAACACTCTCAGCCACATCATGTACACTCTCATCCACACCATCTACACTCTCAGCAATACAATCTACACTCTCAGCCACACCATTTACACTCTCAGCGACTCCATTGACACTCTCATCCACACCATCTACACTCTCAGCCACACGATCTACATTCTCAGCCACACCATCAACACTCTCAGCCACACCGTCTTCAATCTCAGCCACACAATCTACACTCTCAGCAACACCATCTTCACTCTATGCCAAACCATCTACACTCTCAGCCACAACATCTACACTCCAAGCCACACCATCAACACTCTCAGCCACACCATTAACACTCTCAGGCACACCATCTATAATCTCAGCCACACCATTTATAGTCTCTGCCACACCATTTACACTCTCAGTCACACCATCTACACTCACAGCAACACCGTCTACACTCTCAGACACAACATCTACACTCACAGTAACACCATCTACACTCTCGGCAATACCATCTACATTCACAGTTACACCATCTACACTCGCATACACAACATCTACACTCACAGCCACACCATCTACACTCTCAGCAATACCATCTACACTCACAGTTACACCATCTACACTCTCATACACAACATCTACACTCACAGCCACACCATCTACACTCTCAGCAATACCATCTACACTCACACCAACACCATCTACACTCTCAGCAATACTATCTACTCTCACAGTAACACCATCTACACTCTCAGACACAACATCTACACTCTCAGCAATACCATCTACACTCACAGTAACACCATCTACACTCTCAGACACAACATCTACACTCTCAGCCACACCATCTACACTCACAGCCACACCATCTACACTCTCAGCGACACCATCTATCCTCTCAGCTACACCATCTGCGCTCTCAGTCACACCATCTACACTCTCAGCTACACCATCTACACTCTCAGCCACTCCATTTACACTCTTAACCACACCATCTACACTCTCAACCACAACATCTTTTCCTTTATCCACACCATCTTCACTCTCAGTCACACCATTTACACTCTCAATCCCACCATCTTCACTCTCAGCCACACAATCTACACTCAGCTGCACGATCTTTATCCTTAGCCACACCATCTACACTCTCAACCACATCATCTACACTCTCAATCACACCATCTACACTCTCATCCACACCATCTACGCTCTTAGCCACACCATCTACACTCGCAGCCACACCATCTAGACTCTCAACCACACCATCATTACCGTTAGTTACACCATCTACACTCTCAGCCACTCCATCAACACTCTCAGCCACACCATCTACACTCTCAGCAACACCATCAACACTCTCAGCCACACCATCTACATTCTCAGCGACACCATCAACACTCTAAGCCACGCCATCTACACTCTCAGTCACACCATCTACACTCTTAGCCACACCATTAACACTTTTAGCCACACCATCAACACTCTCAGCCACACCATCAAGTCTCTCAGCGACATCATCTACACTCTCAGCGACACCATCTACACTCTCAGCCACACCATCAACACTCTCAGCGACACCATCTACACTCTCAGCCACACCATCTATACTCTCAGCCACACCGTCTACACTCTGAGCCACACCAACTACACTCTCAATTACACCATCTTCACTCGCAACCACACCATCTTTACCCTTAGCCACACTATCTACACTCTCAGCGACTCCATCGACAATCTCAGCCACACCATCTACACTCTCAGCCACACCATCAACATTCTTAGCCACACCATCTGCGCTTTCAGCCACACCATCTACACTCAGTTATACCGTCAACACACTCAGCGACACCATCTACACTCTCAGCGACACCATCTACACCCTAAGGCACACCATCTGCACTCTCAGTCACATTATCTACACTCTCAGCCACATCATCTACTCTCCCCCACACCATCAACACTCTCAGCGTCACCATCTACACCCTAAGGCACACCATCTGCACTCTCAGTCACACCATCTACACTCTCAGCCACACAATCTATACTCTCTCAGCTAGACCATCTGACTCTCAGCCACACCATCTACACTCTCAGCCACACCTTCTACACTCTCAGCACCACCATCTACACTGTCAGCCACACCATCTACTCTCTTAACTACACCATCTACACTCTCAGCAAAACCATCTACACTCCCAGACTCCCCATCTACACTCTCAGCGACACTATCTACACTCTCAGCGACACCATCTATACTCTCAGCCACACCACCTACACTCTCAGTCACACCATCAACACTCTCAGCCACATCATGTACACTCTCATCCACACCATCTACACTCTCAGCAATACAATCTACACTCTCAGCCACACCATTTACACTCTCAGCGACTCCATTGACACTCTCATCCACACCATCTACACTCTCAGCCACACGATCTACATTCTCAGCCACACCATCAACACTCTCAGCCACACCGTCTTCAATCTCAGCCACACAATCTACACTCTCAGCAACACCATCTTCACTCTATGCCAAACCATCTACACTCTCAGCCACAACATCTACACTCCAAGCCACACCATCAACACTCTCAGCCACACCATCTTCACTCTATGCCAAACCATCTACACTCTCAGCCACAACATCTACACTCCAAGCCACACCATCAACACTCTCAGCCACACCATTAACACTCTCAGGCACACCATCTATAATCTCAGCCACACCATTTATAGTCTCTGCCACACCATTTACACTCTCAGTCACACCATCTACACTCACAGCAACACCGTCTACACTCTCAGACACAACATCTACACTCACAGTAACACCATCTACACTCTCGGCAATACCATCTACATTCACAGTTACACCATCTACACTCGCATACACAACATCTACACTCACAGCCACACCATCTACACTCTCAGCAATACCATCTACACTCACAGTTACACCATCTACACTCTCATACACAACATCTACACTCACAGCCACACCATCTACACTCTCAGCAATACCATCTACACTCACACCAACACCATCTACACTCTCAGCAATACTATCTACTCTCACAGTAACACCATCTACACTCTCAGACACAACATCTACACTCTCAGCAATACCATCTACACTCACAGTAACACCATCTACACTCTCAGACACAACATCTACACTCTCAGCCACACCATCTACACTCACAGCCACACCATCTACACTCTCAGCGACACCATCTATCCTCTCAGCTACACCATCTGCGCTCTCAGTCACACCATCTACACTCTCAGCTACACCATCTACACTCTCAGCCACTCCATTTACACTCTTAACCACACCATCTACACTCTCAACCACAACATCTTTTCCTTTATCCACACCATCTTCACTCTCAGTCACACCATTTACACTCTCAATCCCACCATCTTCACTCTCAGCCACACAATCTACACTCAGCTGCACGATCTTTATCCTTAGCCACACCATCTACACTCTCAACCACATCATCTACACTCTCAATCACACCATCTACACTCTCATCCACACCATCTACGCTCTTAGCCACACCATCTACACTCGCAGCCACACCATCTAGACTCTCAACCACACCATCATTACCGTTAGTTACACCATCTACACTCTCAGCCACTCCATCAACACTCTCAGCCACACCATCTACACTCTCAGCAACACCATCAACACTCTCAGCCACACCATCTACATTCTCAGCCACACCATCCTCACTTTCAGCAACACCATCTACACTCTCAGCAACACATCTACACTCTCAGCAACACCATCTACACTCTCAGTCACACCATCAACACTCTCAGCCACACCATCTTCATTCTCAGCCACATCATCTACACTCTCAGCCACACCATCCTTACTCTAAGCCACACCATCTACACTCTCAGTAACACCATCTACATTCCCAGTCACACCATCAAAACTCTCAGCCACATCATCAACACTCTCAGCCACACCAACTATAATCTCAGCGACACCACCTACTCTCTCAGTATCACCATCTACTCTCTAAACCGCACCATCTACACTCTCAGCCACACCATCTACACTCTCAGCCACACAATCTATACTCTCTCAGCTAGACCATCTAACTCTCAACCACACCATCTACACTCTCAGCCACACCTTCTACACTCTCAGCATCACCATCTACACTATCAGCCACACCATCTACTTTCTTAACTACACCATCTACACTCTCAGCTACACCATCTACACTCTCAACCATACCATGTACACTCTCAGCGACACCATCTACACTCTCAGTAACACCATCAACACTCTCAGCGACACCATCTACACTCTCAGCTTCACCATCTACGCTCTCAGCCACACCATCTGCATTCTCAGCAACACCATTTACACTCTCAGCCAAACCATTTGCATTCTCAGCCACACCATCTACACTCTCAGCCACACAATCTACACTCTCAGCCACACCATCTACACTCTCCGCCACACCATCTACCCTATCAGCCATATCATCTACACTCTCAGCCACACCATCTACACTCAGCCACACCATCAACACTCTCAGCGACACCATCTACACTTTCAGTCACACCATCAACACTCTGAGCCACACCATCTACACTCTCAGCCACAATATCAACACTCAGCCACACCATCAACACTCTCAGCCACACCATTTACACTCTCAGCAACACCATCAACACTCTCATCGACACCATCTACACTCTCAGCCACACCATCAACACTCTCAGCGGCACCATCTACACTCTCAGCGACACCATCTACATTCTCAGCTACACCTTCAACACTCTCACCCACACCATTTACACTCTCAGCCACACCATCTATACTCACAGCCACACCATCTACACTCTCTGCGACACCATCTACACTCTCAGTAACACCATCTACACTATCAAATATACCATCTACACTCTCAGCAACAGTATCTATACTCTCAGCTACACCATCTACACTCTAAGCCAAACCATCTACACTATCAGCCACACCATCTACACTCTCAGCCACACCATCTAAACTCTCAGCCACACCATCAACACTGTCAGCCACACCATCTACACTTTCAGCCACACCATCAACATTTTTAGCCACACCATCTACGCTTTCAGCCACACCATCTACACTCAGTTATACCATAAACACACTTAGCGACACCATCTACACTCTCAGCGACACCATCTACACTCTCAGTGACACCATCAACACTCTAAGCCACGCCATCTACACTCTCAGTCACACCATCTACACTCTTAGCCACACCATCAACACTTTCAGCTACACCATCAACACTCTCAACGACACCATCTACACTCTCAGCCACACCATCAACACTCTCAGCGACACCATCTACACTCTCAGCCACACCATCTACACTCTCAGCCACACCGTCTACACTCTCAGCCACACCAACTACACTCTCAATTACACCATCTTCACTCGCAACCACACCATCTTTACCCTTAGCCACACCATCTACATTCTCACCAACACCATCAACACTCTAAGCCTCGCCATCTACACTCTCAGTCACACCATCTACACTCTTAGCCACACCATTAACACTTTTAGCCACACAATCAACACTCTCAGCCACACCATCAAGTCTCTCAGCGACACCATCTACACTCTCAGCGACACCATCTACACTCTCAGCCACACCATCAACACTCTCAGCGACACCATCTACACTCTCAGCCACACCATCTACACTCTCAGCCACACCGTCTACACTCTCAGCCACACCAACTACACTCTCAATTACACCATCTTCACTCGCAACCACACCATCTTTACCCTTAGCCACACTATCTACACTCTCAGCGACTCCATCGACAATCTCAGCAACACCATCTACACTCTCAGCCACACCATCAACATTCTTAGCCACACCATCTACGCTTTCAGCCACACCATCTACACTCAGTTATACCGTCAACACACTCAGCGACACCATCTTCTCTCTCAGCGACACCATCTACACCCTAAGGCACACCATCTGCACTCTCAGTCACATCATCTACACTCTCAACCACATCATCTACTCTCACCCACACCATCAACACTCTCAGCGACACCATCTACACTCTCAGCGTCACCATCTACACCCTAAGGCACACCATCTGCACTCTCAGTCACACCATCTACACTCTCAGCGACACCATCTACACTCTCAGCGACACCATCAACACTCTAAGCCACGCCATCTACACTCTCAGTCACACCATCTACACTCTTAGCCACCCCATCAACACTTTCAGCTACACCATCAACACTCTCAGCCACACCATCAAGTCTCTCAGCGACACCATCTACACTCTCAGCGACACCATCTACACTCTCAGCCACACCATCAACACTCTCAGCGATACCATCTACACTCTCAGCCACACCATCT
This sequence comes from Procambarus clarkii, assembly GCF_040958095.1. NCBI lineage: Eukaryota > Metazoa > Arthropoda > Malacostraca > Decapoda > Cambaridae > Procambarus > Procambarus clarkii. The sequence goes on from NC_091170.1 coordinate 23,427,965, forward strand.
ACACTCTCAGCCACACCGTCTACACTCTCAGCCACACCAACTACACTCTCAATTACACCATCTTCACTCGCAACCACACCATCTTTACCCTTAGCCACACCATCTACATTCTCAGCGACACCATCTACACTCTAAGCCACGCCATCTACACTCTCAGTCACACCATCTACACTCTTAGCCACACCATTAACACTTTTAGCCACACCATCAACACTCAGCCACACCATCAAGTCTCTCAGCGACACCATCTACACTCTCAGCGACACCTTCTACACTCTCAGCCACACCATCAACACTCTCAGCGACACCATCTACACTCTCAGCCACACCATCTACACTCTCAGCCACACCGTCTACACTCTCAGCCACACCAACTACACTCTCAATTACACCATCTTCACTCGCAACCACACCATCTTTACCCTTAGCCACACTATCTACACTCTCAGCGACTCCATCGACAATCTCAGCAACACCATCTACACTCTCAGCCACACCATCAACATTCTTAGCCACACCATCTACGCTTTCAGCCACACCATCTACACTCAGTTATACCGTCAACACACTCAGCGACACCATCTTCTCTCTCAGCGACACCATCTACACCCTAAGGCACACCATCTGCACTCTCAGTCACATCATCTACACTCTCAACCACATCATCTACTCTCACCCACACCATCAACACTCTCAGCGACACCATCTACACTCACAGCGTCACCATCTACACCCTAAGGCACACCATCTGCACTCTCAGTCACACCATCTACACTCTCAGCGACACCATCTACACTCTCAGCGACACCATCAACACTCTAAGCCACGCCATCTACACTCTCAGTCACACCATCTACACTCTTAGCCACCCCATCAACACTTTCAGCTACACCATCAACACTCTCAGCCACACCATCAAGTCTCTCATCGACACCATCTACACTCTCAGCGACACCATCTACACTCTCAGCCACACCATCAACACTCTCAGCGACACCATCTACACTCTCAGCCACACCATCTACACTCTCAGCCACACCGTCTACACTCTCAGCCACACCAACTACACTCTCAATTACACCATCTTCACTCGCAACCACACCATCTTTACCCTTAGCCACACCATCTACATTCTCAGCGACACCATCTACACTCTAAGCCACGCCATCTACACTCTCAGTCACACCATCTACACTCTTAGCCACACCATTAACACTTTTAGCCACACCATCAACACTCAGCCACACCATCAAGTCTCTCAGCGACACCATCTACACTCTCAGCGACACCTTCTACACTCTCAGCCACACCATCAACACTCTCAGCGACACCATCTACACTCTCAGCCACACCATCTATACTCTCAGCCACACCGTCTACACTCTGAGCCACACCAACTACACTCTCAATTACACCATATTCACTCGCAACCACACCATCTTTACCCTTAGCCACACTATCTACACACTCAGCGACACCATCTACACTCTCAGCGACACCATCTACACCCTAAGGCACACCATCTGCACTCTCAGTCACATTATCAACACTCTCAGCCACATCATCTACTCTCCCCCACACCATCAACACTCTTAGCGACACCATCTACACTCTCAGCGTCACCATCTACACCCTAAGGCACACCATCTGCACTCTCAGTCACACCATCTACACTCTCAGCCACAAAATCTATACTCTCTCAGCTAGACCATCTGACTCTCAGCCACACCATCTACACTCTCAGCCACACCTTCTACACTCTCAGCACCACCATCTACACTGTCAGCCACACCATCTACTCTCTTAACTACACCATCTACACTCTCAGCAAAACCATCTACACTCCCAGACTCCCCATCTACACTCTCAGCGACACTATCTACACTCTCAGCGACACCATCTATACTCTCAGCCACACCACCTACACTCTCAGTCCCACCATCAACACTCTCAGCCACATCATGTACACTCTCAGCCACACCATCTACACTCTCAGCAATACAATCTACACTCTCAGCCACACCATTTACACTCTCAGCCACTCCATCTACACTCTCAGCCACACGATCTACATTCTCAGCCACACCATCAACACTCTCAGCCACACCATCTTCAATCTCAGCCACACAATCTACACTCTCAGCAACACCATCTTCACTCTATGCCACACCATCTACACTCTCAGCCACAACATCTACACTCCAAGCCACACCATCAACACTCTCAGCCACACCATTAACACTCTCAGGCACACCATCTATAATCTCAGACACACCATCTACACTCATTTATAATCTCTGCCACACCATTTACACTCTCAGTCACACCATCTACACTCACAGCAACACCATCTACACTCTCAGACACAACATCTACAATCACAGTAACACCATCTACACTCTCGGCAATACCACCTACATTCACAGTTACACCATCTACACTCTCATACACAACATCTACACTCACAGCCACACCATCTACACTCTCAGCGACACCATCTACACTCTCAGTGACACCATCAACACTCTAAGCCACGCCATCTACACTCTCAGTCACACCATCTACACTCTTAGCCACACCATCAACACTTTCAGCTACACCATCAACACTCTCAGCGACACCATCTACACTCTCAGCCACACCATCAACACTCTCAGCGACACCATCTACACTCTCAGCCACACCATCTACACTCTCAGCCACACCGTCTACACTCTCAGCCACACCAACTACACTCTCAATTACACCATCTTCACTCGCAACCACACCATCTTTACCCTTAGCCACACCATCTACATTCTCACCGACACCATCAACACTCTAAGCCTCGCCATCTACACTCTCAGTCACACCATCTACACTCTTAGCCACACCATTAACACTTTTAGCCACACCATCAACACTCTCAGCCACACCATCAAGTCTCTCAGCGACACCATCTACACTCTCAGCGACACCATCTACACTCTCAGCCACACCATCAACACTCTCAGCGACACCATCTACACTCTCAGCCACACCATCTATACTCTCAGCCACACCGTCTACACTCTGAGCCACACCAACTACACTCTCAATTACACCATCTTCACTCGCAACCACACCATCTTTACCCTTAGCCACAATATCTACACTCTCAGCGACTCCATCGACAATCTCAGCCACACCATCTACACTCTCAGCCACACCATCAACATTCTTAGCCACACCATCTGTGCTTTCAGCCACACCATCTACACTTAGTTATACCGTCAACACACTCAGCGACACCATCTACACTCTCAGCGACACCATCTACACCCTAAGGCACACCATCTGCACTCTCAGTCACATTATCTACACTCTCAGCCACATCATCTACTCTCCCCCACACCATCAACACTCTCAGCGACACCATCTACACTCTCAGCGTCACCGACCTATACTCTCTCAGCTAGACCATCTGACTCTAAGCCACACCATCTACACTCTCAGCCACACCTTCTACACTCTCAGCACCACCGTCTACACTGTCAGCCACACCATCTACTCTCTTAACTACACCATCTACACTCTCAGCAAAACCATCTACACTCCCAGACTCCCCATCTACACTCTCAGCGACACTATCTACACTCTCAGGGACACCATCGATACTCTCAGCCACACCACCTACACTCTCAGTCACACCATCAACACTCTCAGCCACATCATGTACACTCTCAGCCACACCATCTACACTCTCAGCAATACAATCTACACTCTCAGCCACACCATTTACACTCTCAGCGACTCCATCTACACCCTCAGCCACACGATCTACATTCTCAGCCACACCATCAACACTCTCTTCCACACCATCTTCAATCTCAGCCACACAATCTACACTCTCAGCAACACCATCTTCACTCTATGCCACACCATCTACACTCTCAGCCACAACATCTACACTCCAAGCCACACCATCAACACTCTCAGCCACACCATTAACACTCTCAGGCACACCATCTATAATCTCATCCACACCATCTACACTCATTTATAATCTCTGCCACACCATTTACACTCTCAGTCACACCATCTACACTCATAGCAACACCATCTACACTCTCAGACACAACATCTACACTCACAGTAACACCATCTACACTCTCGGCAATACCATCTACATTCACAGTTACACCATCTACACTCTCATACACAACATCTACACTCACAGCCACACCATCTACACTCTCAGCAATACCATCTACACTCACAGCAACACCATCTCCACTCTCAGCAATACCATCTACACTCACAGTTACACCATCTACACTCTCATACACAACATCTACACTCACAGCCACACCATCACACTCTCAGCAATACCATCTACACTCACAGCAACACCATCTACACTCTCAGCAATACTATCTACTCTCACAGTAACACCATCTACACTCTCAGACACAACATCTACACTCTCAGCAATACCATCTACACTCACAGTAACACCATCTACACTCTCAGACACAACATCTACACTCTCAGCGACACCATCTATCCTTTCAGCTACACCATCTGCGCTCTCAGTCACACCATCTACACTCTCAGCTACACCATCTACACTCTCAGCCACTCCATTTACACTCTTAACCACACCATCTACACTCTAAACCACAACATCTTTTCCTTTATCCACACCATCTTCACTCTCAGTCACACAATCTACACTCAGCTGCACGATCTTTATCCTTAGCCACACCATCTACACTCTCAGCCACATCATCTACACTCTCAATCACACCATCTACACTCTCAGCCACACAATCTACACTCAGCTGCACGATCTTTATCCTTTGCCACACCATCTACACTCTCAGCCACATCATCTACACTCTCAATCACACCATCTACACTCTCATCCACACCATCTACGCTCTTAGCCACACCATCTACACTCGCAGCCACACCATCTAGACTCTCAACCACACCATCATTACCGTTAGTTACACCATCTACACTCTCAGCCACTCCATCAACACTCTCAGCCACACCATCTACACTCTCAGCAACACCATCAACACTCTCAGCCACACCATCTACATTCTCAGCCACACCATCCTCACTTTCAGCAACACCATCTACACTCAGCCACACCATCAACACTCTCAGCGACACCATCTACACTCTCAGCAACACATCTACACTCTCAGCAACACCATCTACACTCTCAGTCACACCATCAACACTCTCAGCCACACCATCTTCATTCTCAGCCACACCATCTACACTCTAAGCCACACCATCCTTACTCTAAGCCACACTATCTACACTCTCAGTAACACCATCTACATTCCCAATCACACCATCAAAACTCTCAGCCACATCATCAACACTCTCAGCCACACCAACTATAATCTCAGCGACACCACCTACACTCTCAGTATCACCATCTACTCTCTCAACCGCACCATCTACACTCTCAGCCACACCATCTACACTCTCAGCCACACCATCTACACTCTCAGCCACACAATCTATACTCTCTCAGCTAGACCATCTAACTCTCAACCACACCATCTACACTCTCAGCAACACCTTCTACACTCAGCATCACCATCTACACTATCAGCCACACCATCTACTTTCTTAACTACACCATCTACACTCTCAGCTACACCATCTACACTCTCAACCATACCATGTACACTCTCAGCGACACCATCTACACTCTCAGTAACACCATCAACACTCTCAGCGACACCATCTACACTCTCAGCTTCACCATCTACGCTCTCAGCCACACCATCTGCATTCTCAGCAACACCATTTACACTCTCAGCCAAACCATCTGCATTCTCAGCCACACCATCTACACTCTCAGCCACACAATCTACACTCTCAGCCACACCATCTACACTCTCCGCCACACCATCTACCCTATCAGCCATATCATCTACACTCTCAGCCACACCATCTACACTCAGCCACACCATCAACACTCTCAGCGACACCATCTACACTCTCAGTCACACCATCTACACTCTGAGCCACACCATCTACACTCTCAGCCACAATATCAACACTCAGCCACACCATCAACACTCTCAGCCACACCATCAACACTCTCAGCGGCACCATCTACACTCTCAGCGACACCATCTACATTCTCAGCTACACCTTCAACACTCTCACCCACACCATTTACACTCTCAGCCACACCATCTACACTCTCTGCGACACCATCTACACTCTCAGTAACACCATCTACACTATCAAATATACCATCTACACTCTCAGCAACACTATCTATACTCTCAGCTACACCATCTACACTCTAAGCCAAACCATCTACACTATCAGCCACACCAACTACACTCTCAGCCACACCATCTACACTCTCAGCCACACCATCAACACTGTCAGCCACACCATCTACACTTTCAGCCACACCATCAACATTTTTAGCCACACTATCTACGCTTTCAGCCACACTATCTACACTCAGTTATACCATCAACACACTTAGCGACACCATCTACACTCTCAGCGACACCATCTTCTCTCTCAGCGACACCATCTACACCCTTAGGCACACCATCTGCACTCTCAGTCACATCATCTACACTCTCAACCACATCATCTACTCTCACCCACACCATCAACACTCTCAGCGACACCATCTACACTCTCAGCGTCACCATCTACACCCTAAGGCACACCATCTGCACTCTCAGTCACACCATCTACACTCTCAGCGACACCATCTACACTCTCAGCGACACCATCAACACTCTAAGCCACGCCATCTACACTCTCAGTCACACCATCTACACTCTTAGCCACACCATCAACACTTTCAGCTACACCATCAACACTCTCAGCCACACCATTAAGTCTCTCAGCGACACCATCTACACTCTCAGCGACACCATCTACACTCTCAGCCACACCATCAACACTCTCAGCGACACCATCTACACTCTCAGCCACACCATCTACACTCTCAGCCACACCGTCTACGCTCTCAGCCACACCAACTACACTCTCAATTACACCATCTTCACTCGCAACCACACCATCTTTACCCTTAGCCACACCATCTACATTCTCAGCGACACCATCAACACTCTAAGCCACGCCATCTACACTCTCAGTCACACCATCTACACTCTTAGCCACACCATTAACACTTTTAGCCACACCATCAACACTCTCAGCCACACCATCAAGTCTCTCAGCGACACCATCTACACTCTCAGCGACACCATCTACACTCTCAGCCACACCATCAACACTCTCAGCGACACCATCTACACTCTCAGCCACACCATCTATACTCTCAGCCACACCGTCTACACTCTGAGCCACACCAACTACACTCTCAATTACACCATCTTCACTCGCAACCACACCATCTTTACCCTTAGCCACACTATCTACACTCTCAGCGACTCCATCGACAATCTCAGCCACACCATCAACACTCTCAGCCACACCATCAACATTCTTAGCCACACCATCTGCGCTTTCAGCCACACCATCTACACTCAGTTATACCGTCAACACACTCAGCGACACCATCTACACTCTCAGCGACACCATCTACACCCTAAGGCACACCATCTGCACTCTCAGTCACATTATCTACACTCTCAGCCACATCATCTACTCTCCCCCACACCATCAACACTCTCAGCGACACCATCTACACTCTCAGCGTCACCATCTACACCCTAAGGCACACCATCTGCACTCTCAGTCACACCATCTACACTCTCAGCCACACAATCTATACTCTCTCAGCTAGACCATCTGACTCTCAGCCACACCATGTACACTCTCAGCCACACCTTCTACACTCTCAGCACCACCATCTACACTGTCAGCCACACCATCTACTCTCTTAACTAAACCATCTACACTCTCAGCAAAACCATCTACACTCCCAGACTCCCCATCTACACTCTCAGCGACACTATCTACACTCTCAGCGACACCATCTATACTCTCAGCCACACCACCTACACTCTCAGTCACACCATCAACACTCTCAGCCACATCATGTACACTCTCAGTCACACCATCAACACTCTCAGCCACATCATGTACACTCTCAGCCACACCATCTACACTCTCAGCAATACAATCTACACTCTCAGCCACACCATTTACACTCTCAGCGACTCCATCTACACCCTCAGCCACACGATCTACATTCTCAGCCACACCATCAACACTCTCAGCCACACCATCTTCAATCTCAGCCACACAATCTACACTCTCAGCAACACCATCTTCACTCTATGCCACACCATCTACACTCTCAGCCACAACATCTACACTCCAAGCCACACCATCAACACTCTCAGCCACACCATTAACACTCTCAGGCACACCATCTATAATCTCATCCACACCATCTACACTCATTTATAATCTCTGCCACACCATTTACACTCTCAGTCACACCATCTACACTCATAGCAACACCATCTACACTCTCAGACACAACATCTACACTCACAGTAACACCATCTACACTCTCGGCAATACCATCTACATTCACAGTTACACCATCTACACTCTCATACACAACATCTACACTCACAGCCACACCATCTACACTCTCAGCAATACCATCTACACTCACAGCAACACCATCTCCACTCTCAGCAATACCATCTACACTCACAGTTACACCATCTACACTCTCATACACAACATCTACACTCACAGCCACACCATCTACACTCTCAGCAATACCATCTACACTCACAGCAACACCATCTACACTCTCAGCAATACTATCTACTCTCACAGTAACACCATCTACACTCTCAGACACAACATCTACACTCTCAGCAATACCATCTACACTCACAGTAACACCATCTACACTCTCAGACACAACATCTACACTCTCAGCCACACCATCTACACTCACAGCCACACCATCTACACTCTCAGCGACACCATCTATCCTCTCAGCTACACCATCTGCGCTCTCAGCCACTCCATTTACACTCTTAACCACACCATCTACACTCTCAACCACAACATCTTTTCCTTTATCCACACCATCTTCACTCTCAGTCACACAATCTACACTCAGCTGCACGATCTTTATCCTTAGCCACACCATCTACACTCTCAGCCACATCATCTACACTCTCAATCACACCATCTACACTCTCAGCCACACAATCTACACTCAGCTGCACGATCTTTATCCTTAGCCACACCATCTACACTCTCAGCCACATCATCTACACTCTCAATCACACCATCTACACTCTCATCCACACCATCTACGCTCTTAGCCACACCATCTACACTCGCAGCCACACCATCTAGACTCTCAACCACACCATCATTACCGTTAGTTACACCATCTACACTCTCAGCCACTCCATCAACACTCTCAGCCACACCATCTACACTCTCAGCAACACCATCCTCACTTTCAGCAACACCATCTACACTCAGCCACACCATCAACACTCTCAGCGACACCATCTACACTCTCAGCAACACATCTACACTCTCAGCAACACCATCTACACTCTCAGTCACACCATCAACACTCTCAGCCACACCATCTTCATTCTCAGCCACACCATCTACACTCTAAGCCACACCATCCTTACTCTAAGCCACACTATCTACACTCTCAGTAACACCATCTACATTCCCAATCACACCATCAAAACTCTCAGCCACATCATCAACACTCTCAGCCACACCAACTATAATCTCAGCGACACCACCTACACTCTCAGTATCACCATCTACTCTCTCAACCGCACCATCTACACTCTCAGCCACACCATCTACACTCTCAGCCACACCATCTACACTCTCAGCCACACAATCTATACTCTCTCAGCTAGACCATCTAACTCTCAACCACACCATCTACACTCTCAGCCACACCTTCTACACTCAGCATCACCATCTACACTATCAGCCACACCATCTACTTTCTTAACTACACCATCTACACTCTCAGCTACACCATCTACACTCTCAACCATACCATGTACACTCTCAGCGACACCATCTACACTCTCAGTAACACCATCAACACTCTCAGCGACACCATCTACACTCTCAGCTTCACCATCTACGCTCTCAGCCACACCATCTGCATTCTCAGCAACACCATTTACACTCTCAGCCAAACCATCTGCATTCTCAGCCACACCATCTACACTCTCAGCCACACAATCTACACTCTCAGCCACACCATCTACACTCTCCGCCACACCATCTACCCTATCAGCCATATCATCTACACTCTCAGCCACACCATCTACACTCAGCCACACCATCAACACTCTCAGCGACACCATCTACACTCTCAGCGACACCATCTACACCCTAAGGCACACCATCTGCACTCTCAGTCACATTATCTACACTCTCAGCCACATCATCTACTCTCCCCCACACCATCAACACTCTCAGCGACACCATCTACACTCTCAGCGTCACCATCTACACCCTAAGGCACACCATCTGCACTCTCAGTCACACCATCTACACTCTCAGCCACACAATCTATACTCTCTCAGCTAGACCATCTAACTCTCAGCCACACCATGTACACTCTCAGCCACACCTTCTACACTCTCAGCACCACCATCTACACTGTCAGCCACACCATCTACTCTCTTAACTAAACCATCTACACTCTCAGCAAAACCATCTACACTCCCAGACTCCCCATCTACACTCTCAGCGACACTATCTACACTCTCAGCGACACCATCTATACTCTCAGCCACACCACCTACACTCTCAGTCACACCATCAACACTCTCAGCCACATCATGTACACTCTCAGTCACACCATCAACACTCTCAGCCACATCATGTACACTCTCAGCCACACCATCTACACTCTCAGCAATACAATCTACACTCTCAGCCACACCATTTACACTCTCAGCGACTCCATCTACACCCTCAGCCACACGATCTACATTCTCAGCCACACCATCAACACTCTCAGCCACACCATCTTCAATCTCAGCCACACAATCTACACTCTCAGCAACACCATCTTCACTCTATGCCACACCATCTACACTCTCAGCCACAACATCTACACTCCAAGCCACACCATCAACACTCTCAGCCACACCATTAACACTCTCAGGCACACCATCTATAATCTCATCCACACCATCTACACTCATTTATAATCTCTGCCACACCATTTACACTCTCAGTCACACCATCTACACTCATAGCAACACCATCTACACTCTCAGACACAACATCTACACTCACAGTAACACCATTTACACTCTCGGCAATACCATCTACATTCACAGTTACACCATCTACACTCTCATACACAACATCTACACTCACAGCCACACCATCTACACTCTCAGCAATACCATCTACACTCACAGCAACACCATCTCCACTCTCAGCAATACCATCTACACTCACAGTTACACCATCTACACTCTCATACACAACATCTACACTCACAGCCACACCATCTACACTCTCAGCAATACCATCTACACTCACAGCAACACCATCTACACTCTCAGCAATACTATCTACTCTCACAGTAACACCATCTACACTCTCAGACACAACATCTACACTCTCAGCAATACCATCTACACTCACAGTAACACCATCTACACTCTCAGACACAACATCTACACTCTCAGCCACACCATCTACACTCACAGCCACACCATCTACACTCTCAGCGACACCATCTATCCTCTCAGCTACACCATCTGCGCTCTCAGCCACTCCATTTACACTCTTAACCACACCATCTACACTCTCAACCACAACATCTTTTCCTTTATCCACACCATCTTCACTCTCAGTCACACAATCTACACTCAGCTGCACGATCTTTATCCTTAGCCACACCATCTACACTCTCAGCCACATCATCTACACTCTCAATCACACCATCTACACTCTCAGCCACACAATCTACAATCAGCTGCACGATCTTTATCCTTAGCCACACCATCTACACTCTCAGCCACATCATCTACACTCTCAATCACACCATCTACACTCTCATCCACACCATCTACGCTCTTAGCCACACCATCTACACTCGCAGCCACACCATCTAGACTCTCAACCACACCATCATTACCGTTAGTTACACCATCTACACTCTCAGCCACTCCATCAACACTCTCAGCCACACCATCTACATTCTCAGCCACACCATCCTCACTTTCAGCAACACCATCTACACTCAGCCACACCATCAACACTCTCAGCGACACCATCTACACTCTCAGCAACACATCTACACTCTCAGCAACACCATCTACACTCTCAGTCACACCATCAACACTCTCAGCCACACCATCTTCATTCTCAGCCACACCATCTACACTCTAAGCCACACCATCCTTACTCTAAGCCACACTATCTACACTCTCAGTAACACCATCTACATTCCCAATCACACCATCAAAACTCTCAGCCACATCATCAACACTCTCAGCCACACCAACTATAATCTCAGCGACACCACCTACACTCTCAGTATCACCATCTACTCTCTCAACCGCACCATCTACACTCTCAGCCACACCATCTACACTCTCAGCCACACCATCTACACTCTCAGCCACACAACATATACTCTCTCAGCTAGACCATCTAACTCTCAACCACACCATCTACACTCTCAGCCACACCTTCTACACTCAGCATCACCATCTACACTATCAGCCACACCATCTACTTTCTTAACTACACCATCTACACTCTCAGCTACACCATCTACACTCTCAACCATACCATGTACACTCTCAGCGACACCATCTACACTCTCAGCAACACCATTTACACTCTCAGCCAAACCATCTGCATTCTCAGCCACACCATCTACACTCTCAGCCACACAATCTACACTCTCAGCCACACCATCTACACTCCGCCACACCATCTACCCTATCAGCCATATCATCTACACTCTCAGCCACACCATCTACACTCAGCCACACCATCAACACTCTCAGCGACACCATCTACACTCTCAGTCACACCATCTACACTCTGAGCCACACCATCTACACTCTCAGCCACAATATCAACACTCAGCCACACCATCAACACTCTCAGCCACACCATCAACACTCTCAGCGGCACCATCTACACTCTCAGCGACACCATCTACATTCTCAGCTACACCTTCAACACTCTCACCCACACCATTTACACTCTCAGCCACACCATCTACACTCTCTGCGACACCATCTACACTCTCAGTAACACCATCTACACTATCAAATATACCATCTACACTCTCAGCAACACTATCTATACTCTCAGCTACACCATCTACACTCTAAGCCAAACCATCTACACTATCAGCCACACCAACTACACTCTCAGCCACACCATCTACACTCTCAGCCACACCATCAACACTGTCAGCCACACCATCTACACTTTCAGCCACACCATCAACATTTTTAGCCACACTATCTACGCTTTCAGCCACACTATCTACACTCAGCTATACCATCAACACACTTAGCGACACCATCTACACTCTCAGCGAAACCATCTTCTCTCTCAGCGACACCATCTACACCCTAAGGCACACCATCTGCACTCTCAGTCACATCATCTACACTCTCAACGACATCATCTACTCTCACCCACACCATCAACACTCTCAGCGACACCATCTACACTCTCAGCGTCACCATCTACACCCTAAGGCACACCATCTGCACTCTCAGTCACACCATCTACACTCTCAGCGACAAAATCTACACTCTCAGCGACACCATCAACACTCTAAGCCACGCCATCTACACTCTCAGTCACACCATCTACACTCTTAGCCACACCATCAACACTTTCAGCTACACCATCAACACTCTCAGCCACACCATCAAGTCTCTCAGCGACACCATCTACACTCTCAGCGACACCATCTACACTCTCAGCCACACCATCAACACTCTCAGCGACACCATCTACACTCTCAGCCACACCATCTACACTCTCAGCCACACCGTCTACACTCTCAGCCACACCAACTACACTCTCAATTACACCATCTTCACTCGCAACCACACCATCTTTACCCTTAGCCACACCGTCTACATTCTCAGCGACACCATCAACACTCTAAGCCACGCCATCTACACTCTCAGTCACACCATCTACACTCTTAGCCACACCATTAACACTTTTAGCCACACCATCAACACTCTCAGCCACACCATCAAGTCTCTCAGCGACACCATCTACACTCTCAGCGACACCATCTACACTCTCAGCCACACCATCAACACTCTCAGCGACACCATCTACACTCTCAGCCACACCATCTATACTCTCAGCCACACCGTCTACACTCTGAGCCACACCAACTACACTCTCAATTACACCATCTTCACTCGCAACCACACCATCTTTACCCTTAGCCACACTATCTACACTCTCAGCGACTCCATCGACAATCTCAGCCACACCATCAACACTCTCAGCCACACCATCAACATTCTTAGCCACACCATCTGCGCTTTCAGCCACACCATCTACACTCAGTTATACCGTCAACACACTCAGCGACACCATCTACACTCTCAGCGACACCATCTACACCCTAAGGCACACCATCTGCACTCTCAGTCACATTATCTACACTCTCAGCCACATCATCTACTCTCCCCCACACCATCAACACTCTCAGCGACACCATCTACACTCGCAGCGTCACCATCTACACCCTAAGGCACACCATCTGCACTCTCAGTCACACCATCTACACTCTCAGCCACACAATCTATACTCTCTCAGCTAGACCATCTGACTCTCAGCCACACCATGTACACTCTCAGCCACACCTTCTACACTCTCAGCACCACCATCTACACTGTCAGCCACACCATCTACTCTCTTAACTACACCATCTACACTCTCAGCAAAACCATCTACACTCCCAGACTCCCCATCTACACTCTCAGCGACACTATCTACACTCTCAGCGACACCATCTATACTCTCAGCCACACCACCTACACTCTCAGTCACACCATCAACACTCTCAGCCACATCATGTACACTCTCAGCCACACCATCTACACTCTCAGCAATACAATCTACACTCTCAGCCACACCATTTACACTCTCAGCGACTCCATCTACACTCTCAGCCACACGATCTACATTCTCAGCCACACCATCAACACTCTCAGCCACACCATCTTCAATCTCAGCCACACAATCTACACTCTCAGCAACACCATCTTCACTCTATGCCACACCATCTACACTCTCAGCCACAACATCTACACTCCAAGCCACACCATCAACACTCTCAGCCACACCATTAACACTCTCAGGCACACCATCTATAATCTCAGCCACACCATTTATAATCTCTGCCACACCATTTACACTCTCAGTCACACCATCTACACTCACAGCAACACCATCTACACTCTCAGACACAACATCTACACTCACAGTAACACCATCTACACTCTCGGCAATACCATCTACATTCACAGTTACACCATCTACACTCTCATACACAAAATCTACACTCACAGCCACACCATCTACACTCTCAGCAATACCATCTACACTCACAGCATTACCATCTTCACTCTCAGCAATACCATCTACACTAACAGTTACACCATCTACACTCTCATACACAACATCTACACTCACAGCCACACCATCTACACTCTCAGCAATACCATCTACACTCACAGCAACACCATCTACACTCTCAGCAATACTATCTACTCTCACAGTAACACCATCTACACTCTCAGACACAACATCTACACTCTCAGCAATACCATCTACACTCACAGTAACACCATCTACACTCTCAGACACAACATCTACACTCTCAGCCACACCATCTACACTCACAGGCACACCATCTACACTCTCAGCGACACCATCTATCCTCTCAGCTACACCATCTGCGCTCTCAGTCACACCATCTACACTCTCAGCTACACCATCTACACTCTCAGCCACTCCATTTACACTCTTAACCACACCATCTACACTCTCAACCACAACATCTTTTCCTTTATCCACACCATCTTCACTCTCAGTCACACCATTTACACTCTCAATCCCACCATCTTCACTCTCAGCAACACAATCTACACTCAGCTGCACGATCTTTACCCTTAGCCACACCATCTACACTCTCAGCCACATCATCTACACTCTCAATCACACCATCTACACTCTCATCCACACCATCTACGCTCTTAGCCACACCATCTACACTCGCAGCCACACCATCTAGACTCTCAACCACACCATCATTACCGTTAGTTACACCATCTACACTCTCAGCCACTCCATCAACACTCTCAGCCACACCATCTACACTCTCAGCAACACCATCAACACTCTCAGCCACACCATCTACATTCTCAGCCACACCATCCTCACTTTCAGTCACACCATCTACACTCTGAGCCACACCATCTACACTCTCAGCCACAATATCAACACTCAGCCACACCATCAACACTCTCAGCCACACCATCAACACTCTCAGCGGCACCATCTACACTCTCAGCGACACCATCTACATTCTCAGCTACACCTTCAACACTCTCACCCACACCATTTACACTCTCAGCCACACCATCTACACTCTCTGCGACACCATCTACACTCTCAGTAACACCATCTACACTATCAAATATACCATCTACACTCTCAGCAACACTATCTATACTCTCAGCTACATTATCTACACTCTAAGCCAAACCATCTACACTATCAGCCACACCATCTACACTCTCAGCCACACCATCTACACTCTCAGCCACACCATCAACACTGTCAGCCACACCATCTACACTTTCTGCCACACCATCAACATTTTTAGCCACACCATCTACGCTTTCAGCCACACCATCTACACTCAGTTATACCATCAACATTCTTAGCGACACCATCTACACTCTCAGCGACACCATCTACACTCTCAGTGACACCATCAACACTCTAAGCCACGCCATCTACACTCTCAGTCACACCATCTACACTCTTAGCCACACCATCAACACTTTCAGCTACACCATCAACACTCTCAGCGACACCATCTACACTCTCAGCCACACCATCAACACTCTCAGCGACACCATCTACACTATCAGCCACACCATCTACACTCTCAGCCACACCGTCTACATTCTCAGCCACACCAACTACACTCTCAATTACACCATCTTCACTCGCAACCACAGCATCTTTACCCTTAGCCACACTATCTACACTCTCAGCGACTCCATCGACAATCTCAGCCACACCATCTACACTCTTAGCCACACCGTCTACACTCTCAGCAACACCAACTACACTCTCAATTACACCATCTTCACTCGCAACCACACCATCTTTACCCTTAGCCACACCATCTACATTCTCAGCGACACCATCTACACTCTAAGCCACGCCATCTACACTCTCAGTCACACCATCTACACTCTTAGCCACACCATTAACACTTTTAGCCACACCATCAACACTCAGCCACACCATCAAGTCTCTCAGCGACACCATCTACACCCTAAGGCACACCATCTGCACTCTCAGTCACATCATCTACACTCTCAACCACATCATCTACTCTCACCCACACCATCAACACTCTCAGCGACACCATCTACACTCTCAGCGTCACCATCTACACCCTAAGGCACACCATCTGCACTCTCAGTCACACCATCTACACTCTCAGCGACACCATCTACACTCTCAGCGACACCATCAACACTCTAAGCCACGCCATCTACACTCTCAGTCACACCATCTACACTCTTAGCCACACCATCAACACTTTCAGCTACACCATCAACACTCTCAGCCACACCATTAAGTCTCTCAGCGACACCATCTACACTCTCAGCGACACCATCTACACTCTCAGCCAAACCATCAACACTCTCAGCGACACCATCTACACTCTCAGCCACACCATCTACACTCTCAGCCACACCGTCTACACTCTCAGCCACACCAACTACACTCTCAATTACACCATCTTCACTCGCAACCACACCATCTTTACCCTTAGCCACACCATCTACATTCTCAGCGACACCATCAACACTCTAAGCCACGCCATCTTCACTCTCAGTCACACCATCTACACTCTTAGCCACACCATTAACACTTTTAGCCACACCATCAACACTCTGAGCCACACCATCAAGTCTCTCAGCGACACCATCTACACTCTCAGCGACACCATCTACACTCTCAGCCACACCATCAACACTCTCAGCGACACCATCTACACTCTCAGCCACACCATCTATACTCTCAGCCACACCGTCTACACTCTGAGCCACACCAACTACACTCTCAATTACACCATCTTCACTCGCAACCACACCATCTTTACCCTTAGCCACACTATCTACACTCTCAGCGACTCCATCGACAATCTCAGCCACACCATCAACACTCTCAGCCACACCATCAACATTCTTAGCCACACCATCTGCGCTTTCAGCCACACCATCTACACTCAGTTATACCGTCAACACACTCAGCGACACCATCTACACTCTCAGCGACACCATCTACACCCTAAGGCACACCATCTGCACTCTCAGTCACATTATCTACACTCTCAGCCACATCATCTACTCTCCCCCACACCATCAACACTCTCAGCGACACCATCTACACTCTCAGCGTCACCATCTACACCCTAAGGCACACCATCTGCACTCTCAGTCACACCATCTACACTCTCAGCCACACAATCTATACTCTCTCAGCTAGACCATCTGACTCTCAGCCACACCATCTACACTCTCAGCCACACCTTCTACACTCTCAGCACCACCATCTACACTGTCAGCCACACCATCTACTCTCTTAACTAAACCATCTACACTCTCAGCAAAACCATCTACACTCCCAGACTCCCCATCTACACTCTCAGCGACACTATCTACACTCTCAGCGACACCATCTATACTCTCAGCCACACCACCTACACTCTCAGTCACACCATCAACACTCTCAGCCACATCATGTACACTCTCAGTCACACCATCAACACTCTCAGCCACATCATGTACACTCTCAGCCACACCATCTACACTCTCAGCAATACAATCTACACTCTCAGCCACACCATTTACACTCTCAGCGACTCCATCTACACCCTCAGCCACACGATCTACATTCTCAGCCACACCATCAACACTCTCAGCCACACCATCTTCAATCTCAGCCACACAATCTACACTCTCAGCAACACCATCTTCACTCTATGCCACACCATCTACACTCTCAGCCACAACATCTACACTCCAAGCCACACCATCAACACTCTCAGCCACACCATTAACACTCTCAGGCACACCATCTATAATCTCATCCACACCATCTACACTCATTTATAATCTCTGCCACACCATTTACACTCTCAGTCACACCATCTACACTCATAGCAACACCATCTACACTCTCAGACACAACATCTACACTCACAGTAACACCATCTACACTCTCGGCAATACCATCTACATTCACAGTTACACCATCTACACTCTCATACACAACATCTACACTCACAGCCACACCATCTACACTCTCAGCAATACCATCTACACTCACAGCAACACCATCTCCACTCTCAGCAATACCATCTACACTCACAGTTACACCATCTACACTCTCATACACAACATCTACACTCACAGCCACACCATCTACACTCTCAGCAATACCATCTACACTCACAGCAACACCATCTACACTCTCAGCAATACTATCTACTCTCACAGTAACACCATCTACACTCTCAGACACAACATCTACACTCTCAGCAATACCATCTACACTCACAGTAACACCATCTACACTCTCAGACACAACATCTACACTCTCAGCCACACCATCTACACTCACAGCCACACCATCTACACTCTCAGCGACACCATCTATCCTCTCAGCTACACCATCTGCGCTCTCAGCCACTCCATCTACACTCTTAACCACACCATCTACACTCTCAACCACAACATCTTTTCCTTTATCCACACCATCTTCACTCTCAGTCACACAATCTACACTCAGCTGCACGATCTTTATCCTTAGCCACACCATCTACACTCTCAGCCACATCATCTACACTCTCAATCACACCATCTACACTCTCAGCCACACAATCTACACTCAGCTGCATGATCTTTATCCTTAGCCACACCATCTACACTCTCAGCCACATCATCTACACTCTCAATCACACCATCTACACTCTCATCCACACCATCTACGCTCTTAGCCACTCCATCAACACTCTCAGCCACACCATCTACACTCTCAGCAACACCATCAACACTCTCAGCCACACCATCTACATTCTCAGCCACACCATCCTCACTTTCAGCAACACCATCTACACTCAGCCACACCATCAACACTCTCAGCGACACCATCTACACTCTCAGCAACACATCTACACTCTCAGCAACACCATCTACACTCTCAGTCACACCATCAACACTCTCAGCCACACCATCTTCATTCTCAGCCACACCATCTACACTCTAAGCCACACCATCCTTACTCTAAGCCACACTATCTACACTCTCAGTAACACCATCTACATTCCCAATCACACCATCAAAACTCTCAGCCACATCATCAACACTCTCAGCCACATCAACTATAATCTCAGCGACACCACCTACACTCTCAGTATCACCATCTACTCTCTCAACCGCACCATCTACACTCTCAGCCACACCATCTACACTCTCAGCCACACCATCTACACTCTCAGCCACACAATCTATACTCTCTCAGCTAGACCATCTAACTCTCAACCACACCATCTACACTCTCAGCCACACCTTCTACACTCAGCATCACCATCTACACTATCAGCCACACCATCTACTTTCTTAACTACACCATCTACACTCTCAGCTACACCATCTACACTCTCAACCATACCATGTACACTCTCAGCGACACCATCTACACTCTCAGTAACACCATCAACACTCTCAGCGACACCATCTACACTCTCAGCTTCACCATCTACGCTCTCAGCCACACCATCTGCATTCTCAGCAACACCATTTACACTCTCAGCCAAACCATCTGCATTCTCAGCCACACCATCTACACTCTCAGCCACACAATCTACACTCTCAGCCACACCATCTACACTCTCCGCCACACCATCTACCCTATCAGCCATATCATCTACACTCTCAGCCACACCATCTACACTCAGCCACACCATCAACACTCTCAGCGACACCATCTACACTCTCAGTCACACCATCTACACTCTGAGCCACACCATCTACACTCTCAGCCACAATATCAACACTCAGCCACACCATCAACACTCTCAGCCACACCATCAACACTCTCAGCGGCACCATCTACACTCTCAGCGACACCATCTACATTCTCAGCTACACCTTCAACACTCTCACCCACACCATTTACACTCTCAGCCACACCATCTACACTCTCTGCGACACCATCTACACTCTCAGTAACACCATCTACACTATCAAATATACCATCTACACTCTCAGCAACACTATCTATACTCTCAGCTACACCATCTACACTCTAAGCCAAACCATCTACACTATCAGCCACGCCAACTACACTCTCAGCCACACCATCTACACTCTCAGCCACACCATCAACACTGTCAGCCACACCATCTACACTTTCAGCCACACCATCAACATTTTTAGCCACACTATCTACGCTTTCAGCCACACTATCTACACTCAGTTATACCATCAACACACTTAGCGACACCATCTACACTCTCAGCGAAACCATCTTCTCTCTCAGCGACACCATCTACACCCTAAGGCACACCATCTGCACTCTCAGTCACATCATCTACACTCTCAACGACATCATCTACTCTCACCCACACCATCAACACTCTCAGCGACACCATCTACACTCTCAGCGTCACCATCTACACCCTAAGGCACACCATCTGCACTCTCAGTCACACCATCTACACTCTCAGCGACACCATCTACACTCTCAGCGACACCATCAACACTCTAAGCCACGCCATCTACACTCTCAGTCACACCATCTACACTCTTAGCCACACCATCAACACTTTCAGCTACACCATCAACACTCTCAGCCACACCATCAAGTCTCTCAGCGACACCATCTACACTCTCAGCGACACCATCTACACTCTCAGCCACACCATCAACACTCTCAGCGACACCATCTACACTCTCAGCCACACCATCTACACTCTCAGCCACACCGTCTACACTCTCAGCCACACCAACTACACTCTCAATTACACCATCTTCACTCGCAACCACACCATCTTTACCCTTAGCCACACCATCTACATTCTCAGCGACACCATCAACACTCTAAGCCACGCCATCTACACTCTCAGTCACACCATCTACACTCTTAGCCACACCATTAACACTTTTAGCCACACCATCAACACTCTCAGCCACACCATCAAGTCTCTCAGCGACACCATCTACACTCTCAGCGACACCATCTACACTCTCAGCCACACCATCAACACTCTCAGCGACACCATCTACACTCTCAGCCACACCATCTATACTCTCAGCCACACCGTCTACACTCTGAGCCACACCAACTACACTCTCAATTACACCATCTTCACTCGCAACCACACCATCTTTACCCTTAGCCACACTATCTACACTCTCAGCGACTCCATCGACAATCTCAGCCACACCATCAACACTCTCAGCCACACCATCAACATTCTTAGCCACACCATCTGCGCTTTCAGCCACACCATCTACACTCAGTTATACCGTCAACACACTCAGCGACACCATCTACACTCTCAGCGACACCATCTACACCCTAAGGCACACCATCTGCACTCTCAGTCACATTATCTACACTCTCAGCCACATCATCTACTCTCCCCCACACCATCAACACTCTCAGCGACACCATCTACACTCTCAGCGTCACCATCTACACCCTAAGGCACACCATCTGCACTCTCAGTCACACCATCTACACTCTCAGCCACACAATCTATACTCTCTCAGCTAGACCATCTGACTCTCAGCCACACCATGTACACTCTCAGCCACACCTTCTACACTCTCAGCACCACCATCTACACTGTCAGCCACACCATCTACTCTCTTAACTACACCATCTACACTCTCAGCAAAACCATCTACACTCCCAGACTCCCCATCTACACTCTCAGCGACACTATCTACACTCTCAGCGACACCATCTATACTCTCAGCCACACCACCTATGTAACACGGGTTCGGGTTCCTCTCTCTCTTCTTCCTTCTACTCCCTCTACCCGTATTCTTACTTATTATTCTCTACCAAGGGACTCCAAAACTTTTACCAAAGCCAACTCCACGCCACGTGGTCCTAAGACGATTGACCGACTTAGGATTCTACACCCAGTATGACGTGACCTAAGCTCTGAGCAAAACCCTAGAGTCGCCTCTATGCTGCCACCACCAGACCAGCTCTACAGAGCAATGATCGAGGTCTGGATCGATCACGCTAATTAATCAACCTTGGGGCTTGATCCCCACTAGTAGTTTATAACCTCGGAAACTTGAGTGTGGAATTAATTAGATGGGGATGATGAATTCCGATCCGATGTTAGAATCGGCGCCCAATGCAACTCTACCTCGTGTGGACCACGTGACCAGGACAAGTTTACACATAACCAAATGGAAACAATAAAATGCAAATTAATAACAAATTTAATTTATTAAAAGAAAACTAAAACAAAATCTAAATGTGTTCACTCCCTATCACTTTAACACTCCCTACTTGACCTGAATGGCAAATGAGAAGACTATTTCTATACATAACCATAGCAACTATACCTCTATATTTTCCAGCTAAGATGTTGGGCTGGTCTTGGGGAGAGGTAAGATGTTTGACCTCTCCCAGCTGCTCGGCAGATCACACTGATTTTTTCCTTGTCTGGACTACCCCAGACAGAGTATTGTATCCTTCCGCCTAGTCAAAGTTCTACCCAGTTACTAGCAAGGTTTAAGTTATAACAATTAACCTCTGTTTGTACTGAATTGATCCAGACTGGTTGAATTATTTTACTGAAATAAATTACACAAGCCTCTAACGGCAGAGCTGTTCCCGATCACAAAAATGGTTATTAAAACTTTGAGAAATAGTAGACCTGTCAACCCCTGATGACCTATGACCGCCGGTCACTCCGCTTTAAAAGTTAGATCTGATTCGTGACGTCACTGATGGTGACTTAAACTCAATAATTAGAATACTCTTGATATTGTATCCAGTACTATTATACAATACAATTTTAATGCAAAATGAATAAAGGCTAATTTTCTCTAAATTACTGAATACTATAGGATGGTTCATTATACGCAGCTATGAACAAAGATGCCCGCCATTTGTGACTCAGACCTGCTAATTCCCAGGGGACTGGGCGTTGTTGAGAGGTCAGGTCCCTACTCGAACTTCTGGAACCTTCTGGAATAATTCTTACAACAGCCTAGTTTGTTACACCTACACTCTCAGTCACACCATCAACACTCTCAGCCACATCATGTACACTCTCAGCCACACCATCTACACTCTCAGCAATACAATCTACACTCTCAGCCACACCATTTACACTCTCAGCGACTCCATCTACACTCTCAGCCACACGATCTACATTCTCAGCCACACCATCAACACTCTCAGCCACACCATCTTCAATCTCAGCCACACAATCTACACTCTCAGCAACACCATCTTCACTCTATGCCACACCATCTACACTCTCAGCCACAACATCTACACTCCAAGCCACACCATCAACACTCTCAGCCACACCATTAACACTCTCAGGCACACCATCTATAATCTCAGCCACACCATTTATAATCTCTGCCACACCATTTACACTCTCAGTCACACCATCTACACTCACAGCAACACCATCTTCACTCTATGCCACACCATCTACACTCTCAGCCACAACATCTACACTCCAAGCCACACCATCAACACTCTCAGCCACACCATTAACACTCTCAGGCACACCATCTATAATCTCATCCACACCATCTACACTCATTTATAATCTCTGCCACACCATTTACACTCTCAGTCACACCATCTACACTCATAGCAACACCATCTACACTCTCAGACACAACATCTACACTCACAGTAACACCATCTACACTCTCGGCAATACCATCTACATTCACAGTTACACCATCTACACTCTCATACACAACATCTACACTCACAGCCACACCATCTACACTCTCAGCAATACCATCTACACTCACAGCAACACCATCTCCACTCTCAGCAATACCATCTACACTCACAGTTACACCATCTACACTCTCATACACAACATCTACACTCACAGCCACACCATCTACACTCTCAGCAATACCATCTACACTCACAGCAACACCATCTACACTCTCAGCAATACTATCTACTCTCACAGTAACACCATCTACACTCTCAGACACAACATCTACACTCTCAGCAATACCATCTACACTCACAGTAACACCATCTACACTCTCAGACACAACATCTACACTCTCAGCCACACCATCTACACTCACAGCCACACCATCTACACTCTCAGCGACACCATCTATCCTCTCAGCTACACCATCTGCGCTCTCAGCCACTCCATCTACACTCTTAACCACACCATCTACACTCTCAACCACAACATCTTTTCCTTTATCCACACCATCTTCACTCTCAGTCACACAATCTACACTCAGCTGCACGATCTTTATCCTTAGCCACACCATCTACACTCTCAGCCACATCATCTACACTCTCAATCACACCATCTACACTCTCAGCCACACAATCTACACTCAGCTGCATGATCTTTATCCTTAGCCGCACCATCTACACTCTCAGCCACATCATCTACACTCTCAATCACACCATCTACACTCTCATCCACACCATCTACGCTCTTAGCCACACCATCTACACTCGCAGCCACACCATCTAGACTCTCAACCACACCATCATTACCGTTAGTTACACCATCTACACTCTCAGCCACTCCATCAACACTCTCAGCCACACCATCTACACTCTCAGCAACACCATCAACACTCTCAGCCACACCATCTACATTCTCAGCCACACCATCCTCACTTTCAGCAACACCATCTACACTCAGCCACACCATCAACACTCTCAGCGACACCATCTACACTCTCAGCAACACATCTACACTCTCAGCAACACCATCTACACTCTCAGTCACACCATCAACACTCTCAGCCACACCATCTTCATTCTCAGCCACACCATCTACACTCTAAGCCACACCATCCTTACTCTAAGCCACACTATCTACACTCTCAGTAACACCATCTACATTCCCAATCACACCATCAAAACTCTCAGCCACATCATCAACACTCTCAGCCACATCAACTATAATCTCAGCGACACCACCTACACTCTCAGTATCACCATCTACTCTCTCAACCGCACCATCTACACTCTCAGCCACACCATCTACACTCTCAGCCACACCATCTACACTCTCAGCCACACAATCTATACTCTCTCAGCTAGACCATCTAACTCTCAACCACACCATCTACACTCTCAGCCACACCTTCTACACTCAGCATCACCATCTACACTATCAGCCACACCATCTACTTTCTTAACTACACCATCTACACTCTCAGCTACACCATCTACACTCTCAACCATACCATGTACACTCTCAGCGACACCATCTACACTCTCAGTAACACCATCAACACTCTCAGCGACACCATCTACACTCTCAGCTTCACCATCTACGCTCTCAGCCACACCATCTGCATTCTCAGCAACACCATTTACACTCTCAGCCAAACCATCTGCATTCTCAGCCACACCATCTACACTCTCAGCCACACAATCTACACTCTCAGCCACACCATCTACACTCTCCGCCACACCATCTACCCTATCAGCCATATCATCTACACTCTCAGCCACACCATCTACACTCAGCCACACCATCAACACTCTCAGCGACACCATCTACACTCTCAGTCACACCATCTACACTCTGAGCCACACCATCTACACTCTCAGCCACAATATCAACACTCAGCCACACCATCAACACTCTCAGCCACACCATCAACACTCTCAGCGGCACCATCTACACTCTCAGCGACACCATCTACATTCTCAGCTACACCTTCAACACTCTCACCCACACCATTTACACTCTCAGCCACACCATCTACACTCTCTGCGACACCATCTACACTCTCAGTAACACCATCTACACTATCAAATATACCATCTACACTCTCAGCAACACTATCTATACTCTCAGCTACACCATCTACACTCTAAGCCAAACCATCTACACTATCAGCCACACCAACTACACTCTCAGCCACACCATCTACACTCTCAGCCACACCATCAACACTGTCAGCCACACCATCTACACTTTCAGCCACACCATCAACATTTTTAGCCACACTATCTACGCTTTCAGCCACACTATCTACACTCAGTTATACCATCAACACACTTAGCGACACCATCTACACTCTCAGCGAAACCATCTTCTCTCTCAGCGACACCATCTACACCCTAAGGCACACCATCTGCACTCTCAGTCACATCATCTACACTCTCAACGACATCATCTACTCTCACCCACACCATCAACACTCTCAGCGACACCATCTACACTCTCAGCGTCACCATCTACACCCTAAGGCACACCATCTGCACTCTCAGTCACACCATCTACACTCTCAGCGACACCATCTACACTCTCAGCGACACCATCAACACTCTAAGCCACGCCATCTACACTCTCAGTCACACCATCTACACTCTTAGCCACACCATCAACACTTTCAGCTACACCATCAACACTCTCAGCCACACCATCAAGTCTCTCAGCGACACCATCTACACTCTCAGCGACACCATCTACACTCTCAGCCACACCATCAACACTCTCAGCGACACCATCTACACTCTCAGCCACACCATCTACACTCTCAGCCACACCGTCTACACTCTCAGCCACACCAACTACACTCTCAATTACACCATCTTCACTCGCAACCACACCATCTTTACCCTTAGCCACACCATCTACATTCTCAGCGACACCATCAACACTCTAAGCCACGCCATCTACACTCTCAGTCACACCATCTACACTCTTAGCCACACCATTAACACTTTTAGCCACACCATCAACACTCTCAGCCACACCATCAAGTCTCTCAGCGACACCATCTACACTCTCAGCGACACCATCTACACTCTCAGCCACACCATCAACACTCTCAGCGACACCATCTACACTCTCAGCCACACCATCTATACTCTCAGCCACACCGTCTACACTCTGAGCCACACCAACTACACTCTCAATTACACCATCTTCACTCGCAACCACACCATCTTTACCCTTAGCCACACTATCTACACTCTCAGCGACTCCATCGACAATCTCAGCCACACCATCAACACTCTCAGCCACACCATCAACATTCTTAGCCACACCATCTGCGCTTTCAGCCACACCATCTACACTCAGTTATACCGTCAACACACTCAGCGACACCATCTACACTCTCAGCGACACCATCTACACCCTAAGGCACACCATCTGCACTCTCAGTCACATTATCTACACTCTCAGCCACATCATCTACTCTCCCCCACACCATCAACACTCTCAGCGACACCATCTACACTCTCAGCGTCACCATCTACACCCTAAGGCACACCATCTGCACTCTCAGTCACACCATCTACACTCTCAGCCACACAATCTATACTCTCTCAGCTAGACCATCTGACTCTCAGCCACACCATGTACACTCTCAGCCACACCTTCTACACTCTCAGCACCACCATCTACACTGTCAGCCACACCATCTACTCTCTTAACTACACCATCTACACTCTCAGCAAAACCATCTACACTCCCAGACTCCCCATCTACACTCTCAGCGACACTATCTACACTCTCAGCGACACCATCTATACTCTCAGCCACACCACCTATGTAACACGGGTTCGGGTTCCTCTCTCTCTTCTTCCTTCTACTCCCTCTACCCGTATTCTTACTTATTATTCTCTACCAAGGGACTCCAAAACTTTTACCAAAGCCAACTCCACGCCACGTGGTCCTAAGACGATTGACCGACTTAGGATTCTACACCCAGTATGACGTGACCTAAGCTCTGAGCAAAACCCTAGAGTCGCCTCTATGCTGCCACCACCAGACCAGCTCTACAGAGCAATGATCGAGGTCTGGATCGATCACGCTAATTAATCAACCTTGGGGCTTGATCCCCACTAGTAGTTTATAACCTCGGAAACTTGAGTGTGGAATTAATTAGATGGGGATGATGAATTCCGATCCGATGTTAGAATCGGCGCCCAATGCAACTCTACCTCGTGTGGACCACGTGACCAGGACAAGTTTACACATAACCAAATGGAAACAATAAAATGCAAATTAATAACAAATTTAATTTATTAAAAGAAAACTAAAACAAAATCTAAATGTGTTCACTCCCTATCACTTTAACACTCCCTACTTGACCTGAATGGCAAATGAGAAGACTATTTCTATACATAACCATAGCAACTATACCTCTATATTTTCCAGCTAAGATGTTGGGCTGGTCTTGGGGAGAGGTAAGATGTTTGACCTCTCCCAGCTGCTCGGCAGATCACACTGATTTTTTCCTTGTCTGGACTACCCCAGACAGAGTATTGTATCCTTCCGCCTAGTCAAAGTTCTACCCAGTTACTAGCAAGGTTTAAGTTATAACAATTAACCTCTGTTTGTACTGAATTGATCCAGACTGGTTGAATTATTTTACTGAAATAAATTACACAAGCCTCTAACGGCAGAGCTGTTCCCGATCACAAAAATGGTTATTAAAACTTTGAGAAATAGTAGACCTGTCAACCCCTGATGACCTATGACCGCCGGTCACTCCGCTTTAAAAGTTAGATCTGATTCGTGACGTCACTGATGGTGACTTAAACTCAATAATTAGAATACTCTTGATATTGTATCCAGTACTATTATACAATACAATTTTAATGCAAAATGAATAAAGGCTAATTTTCTCTAAATTACTGAATACTATAGGATGGTTCATTATACGCAGCTATGAACAAAGATGCCCGCCATTTGTGACTCAGACCTGCTAATTCCCAGGGGACTGGGCGTTGTTGAGAGGTCAGGTCCCTACTCGAACTTCTGGAACCTTCTGGAATAATTCTTACAACAGCCTAGTTTGTTACACCTACACTCTCAGTCACACCATCAACACTCTCAGCCACATCATGTACACTCTCAGCCACACCATCTACACTCTCAGCAATACAATCTACACTCTCAGCCACACCATTTACACTCTCAGCGACTCCATCTACACTCTCAGCCACACGATCTACATTCTCAGCCACACCATCAACACTCTCAGCCACACCATCTTCAATCTCAGCCACACAATCTACACTCTCAGCAACACCATCTTCACTCTATGCCACACCATCTACACTCTCAGCCACAACATCTACACTCCAAGCCACACCATCAACACTCTCAGCCACACCATTAACACTCTCAGGCACACCATCTATAATCTCAGCCACACCATTTATAATCTCTGCCACACCATTTACACTCTCAGTCACACCATCTACACTCACAGCAACACCATCTTCACTCTATGCCACACCATCTACACTCTCAGCCACAACATCTACACTCCAAGCCACACCATCAACACTCTCAGCCACACCATTAACACTCTTAGGCACACCATCTATAATCTCATCCACACCATCTACACTCATTTATAATCTCTGCCACACCATTTACACTCTCAGTCACACCATCTACACTCATAGCAACACCATCTACACTCTCAGACACAACATCTACACTCACAGTAACACCATCTACACTCTCGGCAATACCATCTACATTCACAGTTACACCATCTACACTCTCATACACAACATCTACACTCACAGCCACACCATCTACACTCTCAGCAATACCATCTACACTCACAGCAACACCATCTCCACTCTCAGCAATACCATCTACACTCACAGTTACACCATCTACACTCTCATACACAACATCTACACTCACAGCCACACCATCTACACTCTCAGCAATACCATCTACACTCACAGCAACACCATCTACACTCTCAGCAATACTATCTACTCTCACAGTAACACCATCTACACTCTCAGACACAACATCTACACTCTCAGCAATACCATCTACACTCACAGTAACACCATCTACACTCTCAGACACAACATCTACACTCTCAGCCACACCATCTACACTCACAGCCACACCATCTACACTCTCAGCGACACCATCTATCCTCTCAGCTACACCATCTGCGCTCTCAGCCACTCCATCTACACTCTTAACCACACCATCTACACTCTCAACCACAACATCTTTTCCTTTATCCACACCATCTTCACTCTCAGTCACACAATCTACACTCAGCTGCACGATCTTTATCCTTAGCCACACCATCTACACTCTCAGCCACATCATCTACACTCTCAATCACACCATCTACACTCTCAGCCACACAATCTACACTCAGCTGCATGATCTTTATCCTTAGCCACACCATCTACACTCTCAGCCACATCATCTACACTCTCAATCACACCATCTACACTCTCATCCACACCATCTACGCTCTTAGCCACACCATCTACACTCGCAGCCACACCATCTAGACTCTCAACCACACCATCATTACCGTTAGTTACACCATCTACACTCTCAGCCACTCCATCAACACTCTCAGCCACACCATCTACACTCTCAGCAACACCATCAACACTCTCAGCCACACCATCTACATTCTCAGCCACACCATCCTCACTTTCAGCAACACCATCTACACTCAGCCACACCATCAACACTCTCAGCGACACCATCTACACTCTCAGCAACACATCTACACTCTCAGCAACACCATCTACACTCTCAGTCACACCATCAACACTCTCAGCCACACCATCTTCATTCTCAGCCACACCATCTACACTCTAAGCCACACCATCCTTACTCTAAGCCACACTATCTACACTCTCAGTAACACCATCTACATTCCCAATCACACCATCAAAACTCTCAGCCACATCATCAACACTCTCAGCCACATCAACTATAATCTCAGCGACACCACCTACACTCTCAGTATCACCATCTACTCTCTCAACCGCACCATCTACACTCTCAGCCACACCATCTACACTCTCAGCCACACCATCTACACTCTCAGCCACACAATCTATACTCTCTCAGCTAGACCATCTAACTCTCAACCACACCATCTACACTCTCAGCCACACCTTCTACACTCAGCATCACCATCTACACTATCAGCCACACCATCTACTTTCTTAACTACACCATCTACACTCTCAGCTACACCATCTACACTCTCAACCATACCATGTACACTCTCAGCGACACCATCTATACTCTCAGTAACACCATCAACACTCTCAGCGACACCATCTACACTCTCAGCTTCACCATCTACGCTCTCAGCCACACCATCTGCATTCTCAGCAACACCATTTACACTCTCAGCCAAACCATCTGCATTCTCAGCCACACCATCTACACTCTCAGCCACACAATCTACACTCTCAGCCACACCATCTACACTCTCCGCCACACCATCTACCCTATCAGCCATATCATCTACACTCTCAGCCACACCATCTACACTCAGCCACACCATCAACACTCTCAGCGACACCATCTACACTCTCAGTCACACCATCTACACTCTGAGCCACACCATCTACACTCTCAGCCACAATATCAACACTCAGCCACACCATCAACACTCTCAGCCACACCATCAACACTCTCAGCGGCACCATCTACACTCTCAGCGACACCATCTACATTCTCAGCTACACCTTCAACACTCTCACCCACACCATTTACACTCTCAGCCACACCATCTACACTCTCTGCGACACCATCTACACTCTCAGTAACACCATCTACACTATCAAATATACCATCTACACTCTCAGCAACACTATCTATACTCTCAGCTACACCATCTACACTCTAAGCCAAACCATCTACACTATCAGCCACACCAACTACACTCTCAGCCACACCATCAACACTCTCAGCCACACCATCAACACTGTCAGCCACACCATCTACACTTTCAGCCACACCATCAACATTTTTAGCCACACTATCTACGCTTTCAGCCACACTATCTACACTCAGTTATACCATCAACACACTTAGCGACACCATCTACACTCTCAGCGAAACCATCTTCTCTCTCAGCGACACCATCTACACCCTAAGGCACACCATCTGCACTCTCAGTCACATCATCTACACTCTCAACGACATCATCTACTCTCACCCACACCATCAACACTCTCAGCGACACCATCTACACTCTCAGCGTCACCATCTACACCCTAAGGCACACCATCTGCACTCTCAGTCACACCATCTACACTCTCAGCGACACCATCTACACTCTCAGCGACACCATCAACACTCTAAGCCACGCCATCTACACTCTCAGTCACACCATCTACACTCTTAGCCACACCATCAACACTTTCAGCTACACCATCAACACTCTCAGCCACACCATCAAGTCTCTCAGCGACACCATCTACACTCTCAGCGACACCATCTACACTCTCAGCCACACCATCAACACTCTCAGCGACACCATCTACACTCTCAGCCACACCATCTACACTCTCAGCCACACCGTCTACACTCTCAGCCACACCAACTACACTCTCAATTACACCATCTTCACTCGCAACCACACCATCTTTACCCTTAGCCACACCATCTACATTCTCAGCGACACCATCAACACTCTAAGCCACGCCATCTACACTCTCAGTCACACCATCTACACTCTTAGCCACACCATTAACACTTTTAGCCACACCATCAACACTCTCAGCCACACCATCAAGTCTCTCAGTGACACCATCTACACTCTCAGCGACACCATCTACACTCTCAGCCACACCATCAACACTCTCAGCGACACCATCTACACTCTCAGCCACACCATCTATACTCTCAGCCACACCGTCTACACTCTGAGCCACACCAACTACACTCTCAATTACACCATCTTCACTCGCAACCACACCATCTTTACCCTTAGCCACACTATCTACACTCTCAGCGACTCCATCGACAATCTCAGCCACACCATCAACACTCTCAGCCACACCATCAACATTCTTAGCCACACCATCTGCGCTTTCAGCCACACCATCTACACTCAGTTATACCGTCAACACACTCAGCGACACCATCTACACTCTCAGCGACACCATCTACACCCTAAGGCACACCATCTGCACTCTCAGTCACATTATCTACACTCTCAGCCACATCATCTACTCTCCCCCACACCATCAACACTCTCAGCGACACCATCTACACTCTCAGCGTCACCATCTACACCCTAAGGCACACCATCTGCACTCTCATTCACACCATCTACACTCTCAGCCACACAATCTATACTCTCTCAGCTAGACCATCTGACTCTCAGCCACACCATGTACACTCTCAGCCACACCTTCTACACTCTCAGCACCACCATCTACACTGTCAGCCACACCATCTACTCTCTTAACTACACCATCTACACTCTCAGCAAAACCATCTACACTCCCAGACTCCCCATCTACACTCTCAGCGACACTATCTACACTCTCAGCGACACCATCTATACTCTCAGCCACACCACCTATGTAACACGGGTTCGGGTTCCTCTCTCTCTTCTTCCTTCTACTCCCTCTACCCGTATTCTTACTTATTATTCTCTACCAAGGGACTCCAAAACTTTTACCAAAGCCAACTCCACGCCACGTGGTCCTAAGACGATTGACCGACTTAGGATTCTACACCCAGTATGACGTGACCTAAGCTCTGAGCAAAACCCTAGAGTCGCCTCTATGCTGCCACCACCAGACCAGCTCTACAGAGCAATGATCGAGGTCTGGATCGATCACGCTAATTAATCAACCTTGGGGCTTGATCCCCACTAGTAGTTTATAACCTCGGAAACTTGAGTGTGGAATTAATTAGATGGGGATGATGAATTCCGATCCGATGTTAGAATCGGCGCCCAATGCAACTCTACCTCGTGTGGACCACGTGACCAGGACAAGTTTACACATAACCAAATGGAAACAATAAAATGCAAATTAATAACAAATTTAATTTATTAAAAGAAAACTAAAACAAAATCTAAATGTGTTCACTCCCTATCACTTTAACACTCCCTACTTGACCTGAATGGCAAATGAGAAGACTATTTCTATACATAACCATAGCAACTATACCTCTATATTTTCCAGCTAAGATGTTGGGCTGGTCTTGGGGAGAGGTAAGATGTTTGACCTCTCCCAGCTGCTCGGCAGATCACACTGATTTTTTCCTTGTCTGGACTACCCCAGACAGAGTATTGTATCCTTCCGCCTAGTCAAAGTTCTACCCAGTTACTAGCAAGGTTTAAGTTATAACAATTAACCTCTGTTTGTACTGAATTGATCCAGACTGGTTGAATTATTTTACTGAAATAAATTACACAAGCCTCTAACGGCAGAGCTGTTCCCGATCACAAAAATGGTTATTAAAACTTTGAGAAATAGTAGACCTGTCAACCCCTGATGACCTATGACCGCCGGTCACTCCGCTTTAAAAGTTAGATCTGATTCGTGACGTCACTGATGGTGACTTAAACTCAATAATTAGAATACTCTTGATATTGTATCCAGTACTATTATACAATACAATTTTAATGCAAAATGAATAAAGGCTAATTTTCTCTAAATTACTGAATACTATAGGATGGTTCATTATACGCAGCTATGAACAAAGATGCCCGCCATTTGTGACTCAGACCTGCTAATTCCCAGGGGACTGGGCGTTGTTGAGAGGTCAGGTCCCTACTCGAACTTCTGGAACCTTCTGGAATAATTCTTACAACAGCCTAGTTTGTTACAACCCCCCCGCACAAGCACTTAGTAAACCTTGTTAATTTGTTAAAATTCACGAGGTTTAGTATCCAAACCCACAATTCAACTCATGCCACAAACAAAAGCTAACCTAACTAATAAAATGCGACAAATAATAGTCCAACATCATAATAAACCTGTTCATATTTCATAAATTTCTCAGCTGTCAACTGACAGCAATCCTCTAACATCAGGAAACATACATCCTATCCTTACTGACATAGCTAAATAACATGTCCCTACTCTACCATCAAAAACTAGCTATTAAACTCTTGGCTCTTCACTAGCCAAGTCCATGTGTCCTCTAGAGCCGGCCACACCGTGCTCAAACAAACATTAAAGTTATATCATCAGACTGAACTTTCAGTCATCCGGGAGCGTACTACGGAACTATCAGGTACACATCCGTGTACTAACCACTCCCCATCAATGTCAACCTTGACATGTTAAGGAACACACCTAACGTTTATTACATGTATCTAAAAAAAATATAAAAAAAATCCTATACTATATCACAGGTTTCAGCTGACTGTACAGCCAAGTGTTCTCACTCACTAGAAGTGTCAATGTTTATATTGGTCCGCCTCTCCTGTGTTCAAACATTCTGAAAAAAATAGCACAACATAATTTTCCATAACCGTTTGTTCTGGGCTGAGACAATTACACAGGGGCTTCGATTTTGATTACTGACCAATTTATAGAGTAAAATTTTCATATCCCACCGCTGCCACCATTGTAACACGGGTTCGGGTTCCTCTCTCTCTTCTTCCTTCTACTCCCTCTACCCGTATTCTTACTTATTATTCTCTACCAAGGGACTCCAAAACTTTTACCAAAGCCAACTCCACGCCACGTGGTCCTAAGACGATTGACCGACTTAGGATTCTACACCCAGTATGACGTGACCTAAGCTCTGAGCAAAACCCTAGAGTCGCCTCTATGCTGCCACCACCAGACCAGCTCTACAGAGCAATGATCGAGGTCTGGATCGATCACGCTAATTAATCAACCTTGGGGCTTGATCCCCACTAGTAGTTTATAACCTCGGAAACTTGAGTGTGGAATTAATTAGATGGGGATGATGAATTCCGATCCGATGTTAGAATCGGCGCCCAATGCAACTCTACCTCGTGTGGACCACGTGACCAGGACAAGTTTACACATAACCAAATGGAAACAATAAAATGCAAATTAATAACAAATTTAATTTATTAAAAGAAAACTAAAACAAAATCTAAATGTGTTCACTCCCTATCACTTTAACACTCCCTACTTGACCTGAATGGCAAATGAGAAGACTATTTCTATACATAACCATAGCAACTATACCTCTATATTTTCCAGCTAAGATGTTGGGCTGGTCTTGGGGAGAGGTAAGATGTTTGACCTCTCCCAGCTGCTCGGCAGATCACACTGATTTTTTCCTTGTCTGGACTACCCCAGACAGAGTATTGTATCCTTCCGCCTAGTCAAAGTTCTACCCAGTTACTAGCAAGGTTTAAGTTATAACAATTAACCTCTGTTTGTACTGAATTGATCCAGACTGGTTGAATTATTTTACTGAAATAAATTACACAAGCCTCTAACGGCAGAGCTGTTCCCGATCACAAAAATGGTTATTAAAACTTTGAGAAATAGTAGACCTGTCAACCCCTGATGACCTATGACCGCCGGTCACTCCGCTTTAAAAGTTAGATCTGATTCGTGACGTCACTGATGGTGACTTAAACTCAATAATTAGAATACTCTTGATATTGTATCCAGTACTATTATACAATACAATTTTAATGCAAAATGAATAAAGGCTAATTTTCTCTAAATTACTGAATACTATAGGATGGTTCATTATACGCAGCTATGAACAAAGATGCCCGCCATTTGTGACTCAGACCTGCTAATTCCCAGGGGACTGGGCGTTGTTGAGAGGTCAGGTCCCTACTCGAACTTCTGGAACCTTCTGGAATAATTCTTACAACAGCCTAGTTTGTTACAACCCCCCCGCACAAGCACTTAGTAAACCTTGTTAATTTGTTAAAATTCACGAGGTTTAGTATCCAAACCCACAATTCAACTCATGCCACAAACAGAAGCTAACCTAACTAATAAAATGCGACAAATAATAGTCCAACATCATAATAAACCTGTTCATATTTCATAAATTTCTCAGCTGTCAACTGACAGCAATCCTCTAACATCAGGAAACATACATCCTATCCTTACTGACATAGCTAAATAACATGTCCCTACTCTACCATCAAAAACTAGCTATTAAACTCTTGGCTCTTCACTAGCCAAGTCCATGTGTCCTCTAGAGCCGGCCACACCGTGCTCAAACAAACATTAAAGTTATATCATCAGACTGAACTTTCAGTCATCCGGGAGCGTACTACGGAACTATCAGGTACACATCCGTGTACTAACCACTCCCCATCAATGTCAACCTTGACATGTTAAGGAACACACCTAACGTTTATTACATGTATCTAAAAAAAATATAAAAAAAATCCTATACTATATCACAGGTTTCAGCTGACTGTACAGCCAAGTGTTCTCACTCACTAGAAGTGTCAATGTTTATATTGGTCCGCCTCTCCTGTGTTCAAACATTCTGAAAAAAATAGCACAACATAATTTTCCATAACCGTTTGTTCTGGGCTGAGACAATTACACAGGGGCTTCGATTTTGATTACTGACCAATTTATAGAGTAAAATTTTCATATCCCACCGCTGCCACCATTGTAACACGGGTTCGGGTTCCTCTCTCTCTTCTTCCTTCTACTCCCTCTACCCGTATTCTTACTTATTATTCTCTACCAAGGGACTCCAAAACTTTTACCAAAGCCAACTCCACGCCACGTGGTCCTAAGACGATTGACCGACTTAGGATTCTACACCCAGTATGACGTGACCTAAGCTCTGAGCAAAACCCTAGAGTCGCCTCTATGCTGCCACCACCAGACCAGCTCTACAGAGCAATGATCGAGGTCTGGATCGATCACGCTAATTAATCAACCTTGGGGCTTGATCCCCACTAGTAGTTTAT
Source organism: Procambarus clarkii (assembly GCF_040958095.1). Lineage (NCBI taxonomy): Eukaryota > Metazoa > Arthropoda > Malacostraca > Decapoda > Cambaridae > Procambarus > Procambarus clarkii. The sequence goes on from NC_091170.1 coordinate 23,467,144, forward strand.
AACCTCGGAAACTTGAGTGTGGAATTAATTAGATGGGGATGATGAATTCCGATCCGATGTTAGAATCGGCGCCCAATGCAACTCTACCTCGTGTGGACCACGTGACCAGGACAAGTTTACACATAACCAAATGGAAACAATAAAATGCAAATTAATAACAAATTTAATTTATTAAAAGAAAACTAAAACAAAATCTAAATGTGTTCACTCCCTATCACTTTAACACTCCCTACTTGACCTGAATGGCAAATGAGAAGACTATTTCTATACATAACCATAGCAACTATACCTCTATATTTTCCAGCTAAGATGTTGGGCTGGTCTTGGGGAGAGGTAAGATGTTTGACCTCTCCCAGCTGCTCGGCAGATCACACTGATTTTTTCCTTGTCTGGACTACCCCAGACAGAGTATTGTATCCTTCCGCCTAGTCAAAGTTCTACCCAGTTACTAGCAAGGTTTAAGTTATAACAATTAACCTCTGTTTGTACTGAATTGATCCAGACTGGTTGAATTATTTTACTGAAATAAATTACACAAGCCTCTAACGGCAGAGCTGTTCCCGATCACAAAAATGGTTATTAAAACTTTGAGAAATAGTAGACCTGTCAACCCCTGATGACCTATGACCGCCGGTCACTCCGCTTTAAAAGTTAGATCTGATTCGTGACGTCACTGATGGTGACTTAAACTCAATAATTAGAATACTCTTGATATTGTATCCAGTACTATTATACAATACAATTTTAATGCAAAATGAATAAAGGCTAATTTTCTCTAAATTACTGAATACTATAGGATGGTTCATTATACGCAGCTATGAACAAAGATGCCCGCCATTTGTGACTCAGACCTGCTAATTCCCAGGGGACTGGGCGTTGTTGAGAGGTCAGGTCCCTACTCGAACTTCTGGAACCTTCTGGAATAATTCTTACAACAGCCTAGTTTGTTACAACCCCCCCGCACAAGCACTTAGTAAACCTTGTTAATTTGTTAAAATTCACGAGGTTTAGTATCCAAACCCACAATTCAACTCATGCCACAAACAGAAGCTAACCTAACTAATAAAATGCGACAAATAATAGTCCAACATCATAATAAACCTGTTCATATTTCATAAATTTCTCAGCTGTCAACTGACAGCAATCCTCTAACATCAGGAAACATACATCCTATCCTTACTGACATAGCTAAATAACATGTCCCTACTCTACCATCAAAAACTAGCTATTAAACTCTTGGCTCTTCACTAGCCAAGTCCATGTGTCCTCTAGAGCCGGCCACACCGTGCTCAAACAAACATTAAAGTTATATCATCAGACTGAACTTTCAGTCATCCGGGAGCGTACTACGGAACTATCAGGTACACATCCGTGTACTAACCACTCCCCATCAATGTCAACCTTGACATGTTAAGGAACACACCTAACGTTTATTACATGTATCTAAAAAAAATATAAAAAAAATCCTATACTATATCACAGGTTTCAGCTGACTGTACAGCCAAGTGTTCTCACTCACTAGAAGTGTCAATGTTTATATTGGTCCGCCTCTCCTGTGTTCAAACATTCTGAAAAAAATAGCACAACATAATTTTCCATAACCGTTTGTTCTGGGCTGAGACAATTACACAGGGGCTTCGATTTTGATTACTGACCAATTTATAGAGTAAAATTTTCATATCCCACCGCTGCCACCATTGTAACACGGGTTCGGGTTCCTCTCTCTCTTCTTCCTTCTACTCCCTCTACCCGTATTCTTACTTATTATTCTCTACCAAGGGACTCCAAAACTTTTACCAAAGCCAACTCCACGCCACGTGGTCCTAAGACGATTGACCGACTTAGGATTCTACACCCAGTATGACGTGACCTAAGCTCTGAGCAAAACCCTAGAGTCGCCTCTATGCTGCCACCACCAGACCAGCTCTACAGAGCAATGATCGAGGTCTGGATCGATCACGCTAATTAATCAACCTTGGGGCTTGATCCCCACTAGTAGTTTATAACCTCGGAAACTTGAGTGTGGAATTAATTAGATGGGGATGATGAATTCTGATCCGATGTTAGAATCGGCGCCCAATGCAACTCTACCTCGTGTGGACCACGTGACCAGGACAAGTTTACACATAACCAAATGGAAACAATAAAATGCAAATTAATAACAAATTTAATTTATTAAAAGAAAACTAAAACAAAATCTAAATGTGTTCACTCCCTATCACTTTAACACTCCCTACTTGACCTGAATGGCAAATGAGAAGACTATTTCTATACATAACCATAGCAACTATACCTCTATATTTTCCAGCTAAGATGTTGGGCTGGTCTTGGGGAGAGGTAAGATGTTTGACCTCTCCCAGCTGCTCGGCAGATCACACTGATTTTTTCCTTGTCTGGACTACCCCAGACAGAGTATTGTATCCTTCCGCCTAGTCAAAGTTCTACCCAGTTACTAGCAAGGTTTAAGTTATAACAATTAACCTCTGTTTGTACTGAATTGATCCAGACTGGTTGAATTATTTTACTGAAATAAATTACACAAGCCTCTAACGGCAGAGCTGTTCCCGATCACAAAAATGGTTATTAAAACTTTGAGAAATAGTAGACCTGTCAACCCCTGATGACCTATGACCGCCGGTCACTCCGCTTTAAAAGTTAGATCTGATTCGTGACGTCACTGATGGTGACTTAAACTCAATAATTAGAATACTCTTGATATTGTATCCAGTACTATTATACAATACAATTTTAATGCAAAATGAATAAAGGCTAATTTTCTCTAAATTACTGAATACTATAGGATGGTTCATTATACGCAGCTATGAACAAAGATGCCCGCCATTTGTGACTCAGACCTGCTAATTCCCAGGGGACTGGGCGTTGTTGAGAGGTCAGGTCCCTACTCGAACTTCTGGAACCTTCTGGAATAATTCTTACAACAGCCTAGTTTGTTACAACCCCCCCGCACAAGCACTTAGTAAACCTTGTTAATTTGTTAAAATTCACGAGGTTTAGTATCCAAACCCACAATTCAACTCATGCCACAAACAAAAGCTAACCTAACTAATAAAATGCGACAAATAATAGTCCAACATCATAATAAACCTGTTCATATTTCATAAATTTCTCAGCTGTCAACTGACAGCAATCCTCTAACATCAGGAAACATACATCCTATCCTTACTGACATAGCTAAATAACATGTCCCTACTCTACCATCAAAAACTAGCTATTAAACTCTTGGCTCTTCACTAGCCAAGTCCATGTGTCCTCTAGAGCCGGCCACACCGTGCTCAAACAAACATTAAAGTTATATCATCAGACTGAACTTTCAGTCATCCGGGAGCGTACTACGGAACTATCAGGTACACATCCGTGTAATAACCACTCCCCATCAATGTCAACCTTGACATGTTAAGGAACACACCTAACGTTTATTACATGTATCTAAAAAAAATATAAAAAAAATCCTATACTATATCACAGGTTTCAGCTGACTGTACAGCCAAGTGTTCTCACTCACTAGAAGTGTCAATGTTTATATTGGTCCGCCTCTCCTGTGTTCAAACATTCTGAAAAAAATAGCACAACATAATTTTCCATAACCGTTTGTTCTGGGCTGAGACAATTACACAGGGGCTTCGATTTTGATTACTGACCAATTTATAGAGTAAAATTTTCATATCCCACCGCTGCCACCATTGTAACACGGGTTCGGGTTCCTCTCTCTCTTCTTCCTTCTACTCCCTCTACCCGTATTCTTACTTATTATTCTCTACCAAGGGACTCCAAAACTTTTACCAAAGCCAACTCCACGCCACGTGGTCCTAAGACGATTGACCGACTTAGGATTCTACACCCAGTATGACGTGACCTAAGCTCTGAGCAAAACCCTAGAGTCGCCTCTATGCTGCCACCACCAGACCAGCTCTACAGAGCAATGATCGAGGTCTGGATCGATCACGCTAATTAATCAACCTTGGGGCTTGATCCCCACTAGTAGTTTATAACCTCGGAAACTTGAGTGTGGAATTAATTAGATGGGGATGATGAATTCCGATCCGATGTTAGAATCGGCGCCCAATGCAACTCTACCTCGTGTGGACCACGTGACCAGGACAAGTTTACACATAACCAAATGGAAACAATAAAATGCAAATTAATAACAAATTTAATTTATTAAAAGAAAACTAAAACAAAATCTAAATGTGTTCACTCCCTATCACTTTAACACTCCCTACTTGACCTGAATGGCAAATGAGAAGACTATTTCTATACATAACCATAGCAACTATACCTCTATATTTTCCAGCTAAGATGTTGGGCTGGTCTTGGGGAGAGGTAAGATGTTTGACCTCTCCCAGCTGCTCGGCAGATCACACTGATTTTTTCCTTGTCTGGACTACCCCAGACAGAGTATTGTATCCTTCCGCCTAGTCAAAGTTCTACCCAGTTACTAGCAAGGTTTAAGTTATAACAATTAACCTCTGTTTGTACTGAATTGATCCAGACTGGTTGAATTATTTTACTGAAATAAATTACACAAGCCTCTAACGGCAGAGCTGTTCCCGATCACAAAAATGGTTATTAAACTTTGAGAAATAGTAGACCTGTCAACCCCTGATGACCTATGACCGCCGGTCACTCCGCTTTAAAAGTTAGATCTGATTCGTGACGTCACTGATGGTGACTTAAACTCAATAATTAGAATACTCTTGATATTGTATCCAGTACTATTATACAATACAATTTTAATGCAAAATGAATAAAGGCTAATTTTCTCTAAATTACTGAATACTATAGGATGGTTCATTATACGCAGCTATGAACAAAGATGCCCGCCATTTGTGACTCAGACCTGCTAATTCCCAGGGGACTGGGCGTTGTTGAGAGGTCAGGTCCCTACTCGAACTTCTGGAACCTTCTGGAATAATTCTTACAACAGCCTAGTTTGTTACAACCCCCCCGCACAAGCACTTAGTAAACCTTGTTAATTTGTTAAAATTCACGAGGTTTAGTATCCAAACCCACAATTCAACTCATGCCACAAACAAAAGCTAACCTAACTAATAAAATGCGACAAATAATAGTCCAACATCATAATAAACCTGTTCATATTTCATAAATTTCTCAGCTGTCAACTGACAGCAATCCTCTAACATCAGGAAACATACATCCTATCCTTACTGACATAGCTAAATAACATGTCCCTACTCTACCATCAAAAACTAGCTATTAAACTCTTGGCTCTTCACTAGCCAAGTCCATGTGTCCTCTAGAGCCGGCCACACCGTGCTCAAACAAACATTAAAGTTATATCATCAGACTGAACTTTCAGTCATCCGGGAGCGTACTACGGAACTATCAGGTACACATCCGTGTACTAACCACTCCCCATCAATGTCAACCTTGACATGTTAAGGAACACACCTAACGTTTATTACATGTATCTAAAAAAAATATAAAAAAAATCCTATACTATATCACAGGTTTCAGCTGACTGTACAGCCAAGTGTTCTCACTCACTAGAAGTGTCAATGTTTATATTGGTCCGCCTCTCCTGTGTTCAAACATTCTGAAAAAAATAGCACAACATAATTTTCCATAACCGTTTGTTCTGGGCTGAGACAATTACACAGGGGCTTCGATTTTGATTACTGACCAATTTATAGAGTAAAATTTTCATATCCCACCGCTGCCACCATTGTAACACGGGTTCGGGTTCCTCTCTCTCTTCTTCCTTCTACTCCCTCTACCCGTATTCTTACTTATTATTCTCTACCAAGGGACTCCAAAACTTTTACCAAAGCCAACTCCACGCCACGTGGTCCTAAGACGATTGACCGACTTAGGATTCTACACCCAGTATGACGTGACCTAAGCTCTGAGCAAAACCCTAGAGTCGCCTCTATGCTGCCACCACCAGACCAGCTCTACAGAGCAATGATCGAGGTCTGGATCGATCACGCTAATTAATCAACCTTGGGGCTTGATCCCCACTAGTAGTTTATAACCTCGGAAACTTGAGTGTGGAATTAATTAGATGGGGATGATGAATTCCGATCCGATGTTAGAATCGGCGCCCAATGCAACTCTACCTCGTGTGGACCACGTGACCAGGACAAGTTTACACATAACCAAATGGAAACAATAAAATGCAAATTAATAACAAATTTAATTTATTAAAAGAAAACTAAAACAAAATCTAAATGTGTTCACTCCCTATCACTTTAACACTCCCTACTTGACCTGAATGGCAAATGAGAAGACTATTTCTATACATAACCATAGCAACTATACCTCTATATTTTCCAGCTAAGATGTTGGGCTGGTCTTGGGGAGAGGTAAGATGTTTGACCTCTCCCAGCTGCTCGGCAGATCACACTGATTTTTTCCTTGTCTGGACTACCCCAGACAGAGTATTGTATCCTTCCGCCTAGTCAAAGTTCTACCCAGTTACTAGCAAGGTTTAAGTTATAACAATTAACCTCTGTTTGTACTGAATTGATCCAGACTGGTTGAATTATTTTACTGAAATAAATTACACAAGCCTCTAACGGCAGAGCTGTTCCCGATCACAAAAATGGTTATTAAAACTTTGAGAAATAGTAGACCTGTCAACCCCTGATGACCTATGACCGCCGGTCACTCCGCTTTAAAAGTTAGATCTGATTCGTGACGTCACTGATGGTGACTTAAACTCAATAATTAGAATACTCTTGATATTGTATCCAGTACTATTATACAATACAATTTTAATGCAAAATGAATAAAGGCTAATTTTCTCTAAATTACTGAATACTATAGGATGGTTCATTATACGCAGCTATGAACAAAGATGCCCGCCATTTGTGACTCAGACCTGCTAATTCCCAGGGGACTGGGCGTTGTTGAGAGGTCAGGTCCCTACTCGAACTTCTGGAACCTTCTGGAATAATTCTTACAACAGCCTAGTTTGTTACAACCCCCCCGCACAAGCACTTAGTAAACCTTGTTAATTTGTTAAAATTCACGAGGTTTAGTATCCAAACCCACAATTCAACTCATGCCACAAACAAAAGCTAACCTAACTATAAAATGCGACAAATAATAGTCCAACATCATAATAAACCTGTTCATATTTCATAAATTTCTCAGCTGTCAACTGACAGCAATCCTCTAACATCAGGAAACATACATCCTATCCTTACTGACATAGCTAAATAACATGTCCCTACTCTACCATCAAAAACTAGCTATTAAACTCTTGGCTCTTCACTAGCCAAGTCCATGTGTCCTCTAGAGCCGGCCACACCGTGCTCAAACAAACATTAAAGTTATATCATCAGACTGAACTTTCAGTCATCCGGGAGCGTACTACGGAACTATCAGGTACACATCCGTGTAATAACCACTCCCCATCAATGTCAACCTTGACATGTTAAGGAACACACCTAACGTTTATTACATGTATCTAAAAAAAATATAAAAAAAATCCTATACTATATCACAGGTTTCAGCTGACTGTACAGCCAAGTGTTCTCACTCACTAGAAGTGTCAATGTTTATATTGGTCCGCCTCTCCTGTGTTCAAACATTCTGAAAAAAATAGCACAACATAATTTTCCATAACCGTTTGTTCTGGGCTGAGACAATTACACAGGGGCTTCGATTTTGATTACTGACCAATTTATAGAGTAAAATTTTCATATCCCACCGCTGCCACCATTGTAACACGGGTTCGGGTTCCTCTCTCTCTTCTTCCTTCTACTCCCTCTACCCGTATTCTTACTTATTATTCTCTACCAAGGGACTCCAAAACTTTTACCAAAGCCAACTCCACGCCACGTGGTCCTAAGACGATTGACCGACTTAGGATTCTACACCCAGTATGACGTGACCTAAGCTCTGAGCAAAACCCTAGAGTCGCCTCTATGCTGCCACCACCAGACCAGCTCTACAGAGCAATGATCGAGGTCTGGATCGATCACGCTAATTAATCAACCTTGGGGCTTGATCCCCACTAGTAGTTTATAACCTCGGAAACTTGAGTGTGGAATTAATTAGATGGGGATGATGAATTCCGATCCGATGTTAGAATCGGCGCCCAATGCAACTCTACCTCGTGTGGACCACGTGACCAGGACAAGTTTACACATAACCAAATGGAAACAATAAAATGCAAATTAATAACAAATTTAATTTATTAAAAGAAAACTAAAACAAAATCTAAATGTGTTCACTCCCTATCACTTTAACACTCCCTACTTGACCTGAATGGCAAATGAGAAGACTATTTCTATACATAACCATAGCAACTATACCTCTATATTTTCCAGCTAAGATGTTGGGCTGGTCTTGGGGAGAGGTAAGATGTTTGACCTCTCCCAGCTGCTCGGCAGATCACACTGATTTTTTCCTTGTCTGGACTACCCCAGACAGAGTATTGTATCCTTCCGCCTAGTCAAAGTTCTACCCAGTTACTAGCAAGGTTTAAGTTATAACAATTAACCTCTGTTTGTACTGAATTGATCCAGACTGGTTGAATTATTTTACTGAAATAAATTACACAAGCCTCTAACGGCAGAGCTGTTCCCGATCACAAAAATGGTTATTAAAACTTTGAGAAATAGTAGACCTGTCAACCCCTGATGACCTATGACCGCCGGTCACTCCGCTTTAAAAGTTAGATCTGATTCGTGACGTCACTGATGGTGACTTAAACTCAATAATTAGAATACTCTTGATATTGTATCCAGTACTATTATACAATACAATTTTAATGCAAAATGAATAAAGGCTAATTTTCTCTAAATTACTGAATACTATAGGATGGTTCATTATACGCAGCTATGAACAAAGATGCCCGCCATTTGTGACTCAGACCTGCTAATTCCCAGGGGACTGGGCGTTGTTGAGAGGTCAGGTCCCTACTCGAACTTCTGGAACCTTCTGGAATAATTCTTACAACAGCCTAGTTTGTTACAACCCCCCCGCACAAGCACTTAGTAAACCTTGTTAATTTGTTAAAATTCACGAGGTTTAGTATCCAAACCCACAATTCAACTCATGCCACAAACAAAAGCTAACCTAACTAATAAAATGCGACAAATAATAGTCCAACATCATAATAAACCTGTTCATATTTCATAAATTTCTCAGCTGTCAACTGACAGCAATCCTCTAACATCAGGAAACATACATCCTATCCTTACTGACATAGCTAAATAACATGTCCCTACTCTACCATCAAAAACTAGCTATTAAACTCTTGGCTCTTCACTAGCCAAGTCCATGTGTCCTCTAGAGCCGGCCACACCGTGCTCAAACAAACATTAAAGTTATATCATCAGACTGAACTTTCAGTCATCCGGGAGCGTACTACGGAACTATCAGGTACACATCCGTGTAATAACCACTCCCCATCAATGTCAACCTTGACATGTTAAGGAACACACCTAACGTTTATTACATGTATCTAAAAAAAATATAAAAAAAATCCTATACTATATCACAGGTTTCAGCTGACTGTACAGCCAAGTGTTCTCACTCACTAGAAGTGTCAATGTTTATATTGGTCCGCCTCTCCTGTGTTCAAACATTCTGAAAAAAATAGCACAACATAATTTTCCATAACCGTTTGTTCTGGGCTGAGACAATTACACAGGGGCTTCGATTTTGATTACTGACCAATTTATAGAGTAAAATTTTCATATCCCACCGCTGCCACCATTGTAACACGGGTTCGGGTTCCTCTCTCTCTTCTTCCTTCTACTCCCTCTACCCGTATTCTTACTTATTATTCTCTACCAAGGGACTCCAAAACTTTTACCAAAGCCAACTCCACGCCACGTGGTCCTAAGACGATTGACCGACTTAGGATTCTACACCCAGTATGACGTGACCTAAGCTCTGAGCAAAACCCTAGAGTCGCCTCTATGCTGCCACCACCAGACCAGCTCTACAGAGCAATGATCGAGGTCTGGATCGATCACGCTAATTAATCAACCTTGGGGCTTGATCCCCACTAGTAGTTTATAACCTCGGAAACTTGAGTGTGGAATTAATTAGATGGGGATGATGAATTCCGATCCGATGTTAGAATCGGCGCCCAATGCAACTCTACCTCGTGTGGACCACGTGACCAGGACAAGTTTACACATAACCAAATGGAAACAATAAAATGCAAATTAATAACAAATTTAATTTATTAAAAGAAAACTAAAACAAAATCTAAATGTGTTCACTCCCTATCACTTTAACACTCCCTACTTGACCTGAATGGCAAATGAGAAGACTATTTCTATACATAACCATAGCAACTATACCTCTATATTTTCCAGCTAAGATGTTGGGCTGGTCTTGGGGAGAGGTAAGATGTTTGACCTCTCCCAGCTGCTCGGCAGATCACACTGATTTTTTCCTTGTCTGGACTACCCCAGACAGAGTATTGTATCCTTCCGCCTAGTCAAAGTTCTACCCAGTTACTAGCAAGGTTTAAGTTATAACAATTAACCTCTGTTTGTACTGAATTGATCCAGACTGGTTGAATTATTTTACTGAAATAAATTACACAAGCCTCTAACGGCAGAGCTGTTCCCGATCACAAAAATGGTTATTAAAACTTTGAGAAATAGTAGACCTGTCAACCCCTGATGACCTATGACCGCCGGTCACTCCGCTTTAAAAGTTAGATCTGATTCGTGACGTCACTGATGGTGACTTAAACTCAATAATTAGAATACTCTTGATATTGTATCCAGTACTATTATACAATACAATTTTAATGCAAAATGAATAAAGGCTAATTTTCTCTAAATTACTGAATACTATAGGATGGTTCATTATACGCAGCTATGAACAAAGATGCCCGCCATTTGTGACTCAGACCTGCTAATTCCCAGGGGACTGGGCGTTGTTGAGAGGTCAGGTCCCTACTCGAACTTCTGGAACCTTCTGGAATAATTCTTACAACAGCCTAGTTTGTTACAACCCCCCCGCACAAGCACTTAGTAAACCTTGTTAATTTGTTAAAATTCACGAGGTTTAGTATCCAAACCCACAATTCAACTCATGCCACAAACAAAAGCTAACCTAACTAATAAAATGCGACAAATAATAGTCCAACATCATAATAAACCTGTTCATATTTCATAAATTTCTCAGCTGTCAACTGACAGCAATCCTCTAACATCAGGAAACATACATCCTATCCTTACTGACATAGCTAAATAACATGTCCCTACTCTACCATCAAAAACTAGCTATTAAACTCTTGGCTCTTCACTAGCCAAGTCCATGTGTCCTCTAGAGCCGGCCACACCGTGCTCAAACAAACATTAAAGTTATATCATCAGACTGAACTTTCAGTCATCCGGGAGCGTACTACGGAACTATCAGGTACACATCCGTGTACTAACCACTCCCCATCAATGTCAACCTTGACATGTTAAGGAACACACCTAACGTTTATTACATGTATCTAAAAAAAATATAAAAAAAATCCTATACTATATCACAGGTTTCAGCTGACTGTACAGCCAAGTGTTCTCACTCACTAGAAGTGTCAATGTTTATATTGGTCCGCCTCTCCTGTGTTCAAACATTCTGAAAAAAATAGCACAACATAATTTTCCATAACCGTTTGTTCTGGGCTGAGACAATTACACAGGGGCTTCGATTTTGATTACTGACCAATTTATAGAGTAAAATTTTCATATCCCACCGCTGCCACCATTGTAACACGGGTTCGGGTTCCTCTCTCTCTTCTTCCTTCTACTCCCTCTACCCGTATTCTTACTTATTATTCTCTACCAAGGGACTCCAAAACTTTTACCAAAGCCAACTCCACGCCACGTGGTCCTAAGACGATTGACCGACTTAGGATTCTACACCCAGTATGACGTGACCTAAGCTCTGAGCAAAACCCTAGAGTCGCCTCTATGCTGCCACCACCAGACCAGCTCTACAGAGCAATGATCGAGGTCTGGATCGATCACGCTAATTAATCAACCTTGGGGCTTGATCCCCACTAGTAGTTTATAACCTCGGAAACTTGAGTGTGGAATTAATTAGATGGGGATGATGAATTCCGATCCGATGTTAGAATCGGCGCCCAATGCAACTCTACCTCGTGTGGACCACGTGACCAGGACAAGTTTACACATAACCAAATGGAAACAATAAAATGCAAATTAATAACAAATTTAATTTATTAAAAGAAAACTAAAACAAAATCTAAATGTGTTCACTCCCTATCACTTTAACACTCCCTACTTGACCTGAATGGCAAATGAGAAGACTATTTCTATACATAACCATAGCAACTATACCTCTATATTTTCCAGCTAAGATGTTGGGCTGGTCTTGGGGAGAGGTAAGATGTTTGACCTCTCCCAGCTGCTCGGCAGATCACACTGATTTTTTCCTTGTCTGGACTACCCCAGACAGAGTATTGTATCCTTCCGCCTAGTCAAAGTTCTACCCAGTTACTAGCAAGGTTTAAGTTATAACAATTAACCTCTGTTTGTACTGAATTGATCCAGACTGGTTGAATTATTTTACTGAAATAAATTACACAAGCCTCTAACGGCAGAGCTGTTCCCGATCACAAAAATGGTTATTAAAACTTTGAGAAATAGTAGACCTGTCAACCCCTGATGACCTATGACCGCCGGTCACTCCGCTTTAAAAGTTAGATCTGATTCGTGACGTCACTGATGGTGACTTAAACTCAATAATTAGAATACTCTTGATATTGTATCCAGTACTATTATACAATACAATTTTAATGCAAAATGAATAAAGGCTAATTTTCTCTAAATTACTGAATACTATAGGATGGTTCATTATACGCAGCTATGAACAAAGATGCCCGCCATTTGTGACTCAGACCTGCTAATTCCCAGGGGACTGGGCGTTGTTGAGAGGTCAGGTCCCTACTCGAACTTCTGGAACCTTCTGGAATAATTCTTACAACAGCCTAGTTTGTTACAACCCCCCCGCACAAGCACTTAGTAAACCTTGTTAATTTGTTAAAATTCACGAGGTTTAGTATCCAAACCCACAATTCAACTCATGCCACAAACAAAAGCTAACCTAACTAATAAAATGCGACAAATAATAGTCCAACATCATAATAAACCTGTTCATATTTCATAAATTTCTCAGCTGTCAACTGACAGCAATCCTCTAACATCAGGAAACATACATCCTATCCTTACTGACATAGCTAAATAACATGTCCCTACTCTACCATCAAAAACTAGCTATTAAACTCTTGGCTCTTCACTAGCCAAGTCCATGTGTCCTCTAGAGCCGGCCACACCGTGCTCAAACAAACATTAAAGTTATATCATCAGACTGAACTTTCAGTCATCCGGGAGCGTACTACGGAACTATCAGGTACACATCCGTGTACTAACCACTCCCCATCAATGTCAACCTTGACATGTTAAGGAACACACCTAACGTTTATTACATGTATCTAAAAAAAATATAAAAAAAATCCTATACTATATCACAGGTTTCAGCTGACTGTACAGCCAAGTGTTCTCACTCACTAGAAGTGTCAATGTTTATATTGGTCCGCCTCTCCTGTGTTCAAACATTCTGAAAAAAATAGCACAACATAATTTTCCATAACCGTTTGTTCTGGGCTGAGACAATTACACAGGGGCTTCGATTTTGATTACTGACCAATTTATAGAGTAAAATTTTCATATCCCACCGCTGCCACCATTGTAACACGGGTTCGGGTTCCTCTCTCTCTTCTTCCTTCTACTCCCTCTACCCGTATTCTTACTTATTATTCTCTACCAAGGGACTCCAAAACTTTTACCAAAGCCAACTCCACGCCACGTGGTCCTAAGACGATTGACCGACTTAGGATTCTACACCCAGTATGACGTGACCTAAGCTCTGAGCAAAACCCTAGAGTCGCCTCTATGCTGCCACCACCAGACCAGCTCTACAGAGCAATGATCGAGGTCTGGATCGATCACGCTAATTAATCAACCTTGGGGCTTGATCCCCACTAGTAGTTTATAACCTCGGAAACTTGAGTGTGGAATTAATTAGATGGGGATGATGAATTCCGATCCGATGTTAGAATCGGCGCCCAATGCAACTCTACCTCGTGTGGACCACGTGACCAGGACAAGTTTACACATAACCAAATGGAAACAATAAAATGCAAATTAATAACAAATTTAATTTATTAAAAGAAAACTAAAACAAAATCTAAATGTGTTCACTCCCTATCACTTTAACACTCCCTACTTGACCTGAATGGCAAATGAGAAGACTATTTCTATACATAACCATAGCAACTATACCTCTATATTTTCCAGCTAAGATGTTGGGCTGGTCTTGGGGAGAGGTAAGATGTTTGACCTCTCCCAGCTGCTCGGCAGATCACACTGATTTTTTCCTTGTCTGGACTACCCCAGACAGAGTATTGTATCCTTCCGCCTAGTCAAAGTTCTACCCAGTTACTAGCAAGGTTTAAGTTATAACAATTAACCTCTGTTTGTACTGAATTGATCCAGACTGGTTGAATTATTTTACTGAAATAAATTACACAAGCCTCTAACGGCAGAGCTGTTCCCGATCACAAAAATGGTTATTAAAACTTTGAGAAATAGTAGACCTGTCAACCCCTGATGACCTATGACCGCCGGTCACTCCGCTTTAAAAGTTAGATCTGATTCGTGACGTCACTGATGGTGACTTAAACTCAATAATTAGAATACTCTTGATATTGTATCCAGTACTATTATACAATACAATTTTAATGCAAAATGAATAAAGGCTAATTTTCTCTAAATTACTGAATACTATAGGATGGTTCATTATACGCAGCTATGAACAAAGATGCCCGCCATTTGTGACTCAGACCTGCTAATTCCCAGGGGACTGGGCGTTGTTGAGAGGTCAGGTCCCTACTCGAACTTCTGGAACCTTCTGGAATAATTCTTACAACAGCCTAGTTTGTTACACCTACACTCTCAGTCACACCATCAACACTCTCAGCCACATCATGTACACTCTCAGCCACACCATCTACACTCTCAGCAATACAATCTACACTCTCAGCCACACCATTTACACTCTCAGCGACTCCATCTACACTCTCAGCCACACGATCTACATTCTCAGCCACACCATCAACACTCTCAGCCACACCATCTTCAATCTCAGCCACACAATCTACACTCTCAGCAACACCATCTTCACTCTATGCCACACCATCTACACTCTCAGCCACAACATCTACACTCCAAGCCACACCATCAACACTCTCAGCCACACCATTAACACTCTCAGGCACACCATCTATAATCTCAGCCACACCATTTATAATCTCTGCCACACCATTTACACTCTCAGTCACACCATCTACACTCACAGCAACACCATCTACACTCTCAGACACAACATCTACACTCACAGTAACACCATCTACACTCTCGGCAATACCATCTACATTCACAGTTACACCATCTACACTCTCATACACAAAATCTACACTCACAGCCACACCATCTACACTCTCAGCAATACCATCTACACTCACAGCATTACCATCTACACTCTCAGCAATACCATCTACACTCACAGTTACACCATCTACACTCTCATACACAACATCTACACTCACAGCCACACCATCTACACTCTCAGCAATACCATCTACACTCACAGCAACACCATCTACACTCTCAGCAATACTATCTACTCTCACAGTAACACCATCTACACTCTCAGACACAACATCTACACTCTCAGCAATACCATCTACACTCACAGTAACACCATCTACACTCTCAGACACAACATCTACATTCTCAGCCACACCATCTACACTCACAGCCACACCATCTACACTCTCAGCGACACCATCTATCCTCTCAGCTACACCATCTGCGCTCTCAGTCACACCATCTACACTCTCAGCTACACCATCTACACTCTCAGCCACTCCATTTACACTCTTAACCACACCATCTACACTCTCAACCACAACCCCTGGAAACACAAACCGAAACTGTCTCTATTTTCCGCTTGTTACAACTTGTAATAAACGTGTTACATCTTGGCTTAACGTGTTTATGAAGTATTAGAACGTTGTTACAACGTGCTATATTGGTTGTTATAACTGGTTAGGAGGTGTTAAAACTTGTCCGAACGTTGTACCAACGTCGTAGTTTCGGTGTGTGTTTGTCGGGACATCTTTTCCTTTATCCACACCATCTTCACTCTCAGTCACACCATTTACACTCTCAATCCCACCATCTTCACTCTCAGCAACACAATCTACACTCAGCTGCACGATCTTTACCCTTAGCCACACCATCTACACTCTCAGCCACATCATCTACACTCTCAATCACACCATCTACACTCTCATCCACACCATCTACGCTCTTAGCCACACCATCTACACTCGCAGCCACACCATCTAGACTCTCAACCACACCATCATTACCGTTAGTTACACCATCTACACTCTCAGCCACTCCATCAACACTCTCAGCCACACCATCTACACTCTCAGCAACACCATCAACACTCTCAGCCACACCATCTACATTCTCAGCCACACCATCCTCACTTTCAGTCACACCATCTACACTCTGAGCCACACCATCTACACTCTCAGCCACAATATCAACACTCAGCCACACCATCAACACTCTCAGCCACACCATCAACACTCTCAGCGGCACCATCTACACTCTCAGCGACACCATCTACATTCTCAGCTACACCTTCAACACTCTCACCCACACCATTTACACTCTCAGCCACACCATCTACACTCTCTGCGACACCATCTACACTCTCAGTAACACCATCTACACTATCAAATATACCATCTACACTCTCAGCAACACTATCTATACTCTCAGCTACATTATCTACACTCTAAGCCAAACCATCTACACTATCAGCCACACCATCTACACTCTCAGCCACACCATCTACACTCTCAGCCACACCATCAACACTGTCAGCCACACCATCTACACTTTCTGCCACACCATCAACATTTTTAGCCACACCATCTACGCTTTCAGCCACACCATCTACACTCAGTTATACCATCAACATTCTTAGCGACACCATCTACACTCTCAGCGACACCATCTACACTCTCAGTGACACCATCAACACTCTAAGCCACGCCATCTACACTCTCAGTCACACCATCTACACTCTTAGCCACACCATCAACACTTTCAGCTACACCATCAACACTCTCAGCGACACCATCTACACTCTCAGCCACACCATCAACACTCTCAGCGACACCATCTACACTATCAGCCACACCATCTACACTCTCAGCCACACCGTCTACATTCTCAGCCACACCAACTACACTCTCAATTACACCATCTTCACTCGCAACCACACCATCTTTACCCTTAGCCACACTATCTACACTCTCAGCGACTCCATCGACAATCTCAGCCACACCATCTACACTCTCAGCCACACCATCAACATTCTTAGCCACACCATCTACGCTTTCAGCCACACCATCTACACTCAGTTATACCGTCAACACACTCAGCGACACCATCTTCTCTCTCAGCGACACCATCTACACCCTAAGGCACACCATCTGCACTCTCAGTCACATCATCTACACTCTCAACCACATCATCTACTCTCACCCACACCATCAACACTCTCAGCGACACCATCTACACTCTCAGCGTCACCATCTACACCCTAAGGCACACCATCTGCACTCTCAGTCACACCATCTACACTCTCAGCGACACCATCTACACTCTCAGCGACACCATCAACACTCTAAGCCACGCCATCTACACTCTCAGTCACACCATCTACACTCTTAGCCACACCATCAACACTTTCAGCTACACCATCAACACTCTCAGCCACACCATCAAGTCTCTCAGCGACACCATCTACACTCTCAGCGACACCATCTACACTCTCAGCCACACCATCAACACTCTCAGCGACACCATCTACACTCTCAGCCACACCATCTACACTCTCAGCCACACCGTCTACACTCTCAGCCACACCAACTACACTCTCAATTACACCATCTTCACTCGCAACCACACCATCTTTACCCTTAGCCACACCATCTACATTCTCAGCGACACCATCAACATTCTAAGCCACGCCATCTACACTCTCAGTCACACCATCTACACTCTTAGCCACACCATTAACACTTTTAGCCACACCATCAACACTCTCAGCCACACCATCAAGTCTCTCAGCGACACCATCTACACTCTCAGCGACACCATCTACACTCTCAGCCACACCATCAACACTCTCAGCGACACCATCTACACTCTCAATTACACCATCTTCACTCGCAACCACACCATCTTTACCCTTAGCCACACTATCTACACTCTCAGCGACTCCATCGACAATCTCAGCCACACCATCTACACTCTCAGCCACACCATCAACATTCTTAGCCACACCATCTGCGCTTTCAGCCACACCAACTACACTCAGTTATACCGTCAACACACTCAGCGACACCATCTACACTCTCAGCGACACCATCTACACCCTAAGGCACACCATCTGCACTCTCAGTCAGATTATCTACACTCTCAGCCACATCATCTACTCTCCCCCACACCATCAACACTCTCAGCGACACCATCTACACTCTCAGCGTCACCATCTACACCCTAAGGCACACCATCTGCACTCTAAGTCACACCATCTACACTCTCAGCCACACAATCTATACTCTCTCAGCTAGACCATCTGACTCTCAGCCACACCATCTACACTCTCAGCCACACCTTCTACACTCTCAGCACCACCATCTACACTGTCAGCCACACTATCTACTCTCTTAACTACACCATCTACACTCTCAGCAAAACCATCTACACTCCCAGACTCCCCATCTACACTCTCAGCGACACTATCTACACTCTCAGCGACACCATATATACTCTCAGCCACACCACCTACACTCTCAGTCACACCATCAACACTCTCAGCCACATCATGTACACTCTCAGCCACACCATCTACACTCTCAGCAATACAATCTACACTCTCAGCCACACCATTTACACTCTCAGCGACTCCATCTACACTCTCAGCCACACGATCTACATTCTCAGCCACACCATCAACACTCTCAGCCACACCATCTTCAATCTCAGCCACACAATCTACACTCTCAGCAACACCATCTTCACTCTATGCCACACCATCTACACTCTCAGCCACAACATCTACACTCCAAGCTACACCATCAACACTCTCAGCCACACCATTAACACTCTCAGGCACACCATCTATAATCTCAGCCACACCATTTATAATCTCTGCCACACCATTTACACTCTCAGTCACACCATCTACACTCACAGCAACACCATCTACACTCTCATACACAAAATCTACACTCACAGTAACACCATCTACACTCTCAGCAATACCATCTACACTCACAGCAACACCATCTACACTCTCAGCAATACCATCTACACTCACAGTAACACCATCTACACTCTCAGACACAACATCTACACTCTCAGCAATACCATCTACACTCACAGCAACACCATCTACACTCTCAGCAATACTATCTACTCTCACAGTAACACCATCTACACTCTCAGACACAACATCTACACTCTCAGCAATACCATCTACACTCACAGTAACACCATCTACACTCTCAGACACAACATCTACACTCTCAGCCACACCATCTACACTCACAGCCACACCATCTACACTCTCAGCGACACCATCTATCCTCTCAGCTACACCATCTGCGCTCTCATTCACACCATCTACACTCTCAGCTACACCATCTACACTCTCAGCCACTCCATTTACACTCTTAACCACACCATCTACACTCTCAACCACAACATCTTTTCCTTTATCCACACCATCTTCACTCTCAGTCACACCATTTACACTCTCAATCCCACCATCTTCACTCTCAGCCACACAATCTACACTCAGCTGCACGATCTTTACCCTTAGCCACACCATCTACACTCTCAGCCACATCATCTACACTCTCAATCACACCATCTACACTCTCATCCACACCATCTACGCTCTTAGCCACACCATCTACACTCGCAGCCACACCATCTAGACTCTCAACCACACCATCATTACCGTTAGTTACACCATCTACACTCTCAGCCACTCCATCAACACTCTCAGCCACACCATCTACACTCTCAGCAACACCATCAACACTCTCAGCCACACCATCTACATTCTCAGCCACACCATCCTCACTTTCAGCAACACCATCTACACTCAGCCACACCAACACTCTCAGCGATACCATCTACACTCTCAGCAACACATCTACACTCTCAGCAACACCATCTACACTCTCAGTCACACCATCAACACTCTCAGCCACACCATCTTCATTCTCAGCCACACCATCTACACTCTAAGCCACACCATCCTTACTCTAAGCCACACTATCTACACTCTCAGTAACACCATCTACATTCCCAATCACACCATCAAAACTCTCAGCCACATCATCAACACTCTCAGCCACACCAACTATAATCTCAGCGACACCACCTACACTCTCAGTATCACCATCTACTCTCTCAACCGCACCATCTACACTCTCAGCCACACCATCTACACTCTCAGCCACACCATCTACACTCTCAGCCACACAATCTATACTCTCTCAGCTAGACCATCTAACTCTCAACCACACCATCTACACTCTCAGCCACACCTTCTACACTCAGCATCACCATCTACACTATCAGCCACACCATCTACTTTCTTAACTACACCATCTACACTCTCAGCTACACCATCTACACTCTCAACCATACCATGTACACTCACAGCGACACCATCTACACTCTCAGTAACACCATCAACACTCTCAGCGACACCATCTACACTCTCAGCTTCACCATCTACGCTCTCAGCCACACCATCTGCATTCTCAGCAACACCATTTACACTCCCAGCCAAACCATCTGCATTCTCAGCCACACCATCTACACTCTCAGCCACACAATCTACACTCTCAGCCACACCATCTACACTCTCCGCCACACCATCTACCCTATCAGCCATATCATCTACACTCTCAGCCACACCATCTACACTCAGCCACACCATCAACACTCTCAGCGACACCATCTACACTCTCAGTCACACCATCTACACTCTGAGCCACACCATCTACACTCTCAGCCACAATATCAACACTCAGCCACACCATCAACACTCTCAGCCACACCATCAACACTCTCAGCGGCACCATCTACACTCTCAGCGACACCATCTACATTCTCAGCTACACCTTCAACACTCTCACCCACACCATTTACACTCTCAGCCACACCATCTACACTCTCTGCGACACCATCTACACTCTCAGTAACACCATCTACACTATCAAATATACCATCTACACTCTCAGCAACACTATCTATGCTCTCAGCTACACCATCTACACTCTAAGCCAAACCATCTACACTATCAGCCACACCATCTACACTCTCAGCCACACCATCTACACTCTCAGCCACACCATCAACACTGTCAGCCACACCATCTACACTTTCAGCCACACCATCAACATTTTTAGCCACACCATCTACGCTTTCAGCCACACCATCTACACTCAGTTATACCATCAACACACTTAGCGACACCATCTACACTCTCAGCGACACCATCTACACTCTCAGTGACACCATCAACACTCTAAGCCACGCCATCTACACTCTCAGTCACACCATCTACACTCTTAGCCACACCATCAACACTTTCAGCTACACCATCAACACTCTCAGCGACACCATCTACACTCTCAGCCACACCATCAACACTCTCAGCGACACCATCTACACTCTCAGCCACACCATCTACACTCTCAGCCACACCGTCTACACTCTCAGCCACACCAACTACACTCTCAGCCACACCATCTACACTCTCAGCCACACCATCAATACTCTATGCAACATCATCTACACTCCTAGCGACAACATCTACACTCACAATTACACCATCTTCACTCGCAACCACACCATCTACACTCTCAGCCACACCATCTACACTCTAAGCCACACATCTGCATTCAAAGTTACACCATCTACACCCTCAGTCACACCATCTACACTCCTAACTACACCATCTACACTCTCAGCCACACCATCTACACTCTCAACCACACCATCTACACTCTCAGCCACACCATCTACACTCTAAGCCTCACCATCTGCATTCTAAGCTACACCATCTACACTCTCAGTCACACCATCTTTACTCTCTGCAACACCATCTGCAATCTCAGCCACACCATCAACACTCTCAGCCACACCATCTACATTCTCAGCCACACCATCTACACTCTCCTCCACACCATCTACGCTCTCAGCCACACCATCTGCATTCTCAGCCACACCATTTACACTCTCAGCCACAACATATACTCTCTAAGCCACACCTGCATTATCAGCCACACCATTTGCACTCTCAGCCACACAATCAACACTCAGCCACACCATCTACTCTCTCAACCACACAATTTACACCATCAGCCATATCATCTACACTCTCAGCAACACCATCTACACTCCGCCACACCATCAACACTCTCAGCGACACCATCTACACTCTCACCGACACCATCTACACTCTCAGCCACACCATCTTCACTCTCAGCCACAATATCTACACTCTCAGCCACACCTTCTGCATTCTCAACCACACCATCTACCCTATCAGCCATATAATCTACACTCTCAGCCACCCCATCTACACTCAGCCACACCATCAACACTCTCAGGCACACCATCTACACTCTCAGCCACACCATCAACACTCTCAGCCACACCATCTACATTCTCAGCAACTCCATCCTCACTCTCAGCAACACCATCTACACTCTTAGCAACACCATCTACACTCTCAGTCACACCATCAACACTCTCAGCCACAACATCTTCATTCTCGGCGACACCATCTACACTCTCAGCCACACCATCTTTACTCTTAGCCTCACCATCTACACTCTCAGTAACACCATCTACATTCCCAGCCACACCATCAAAACTCTCAGCCACATCATCAACACTCTCAGCCACACCATCTATAATCTCAGCGACACCATCTACTCTCTCAACCGCACCATCTACACTCTCAGCCACACCATATACACTCTCAGCCACACCATCTACACTCTCAGCCACACCATATACACTCTCAGCCACACCATCTACACTCTCAGCCACACCATCTACACTCAGCCACACCATCTATACTCTCACAGCAAGACCATCTAACTCTCAGCCACACTATCTACACTCTCAGCCACACCTTCTAAATTCTCAGCCACACCATCTACATTATTAGGCACACCATCTACTCTCTTAACTACACCATGTACACTTTCAGTCACACCATCTACACTCTCAGCCACACCATCTACACTCTAAGCCACACCATCTGCATTCTAAGCTACACCATTTACACTCTCAGCCACATCCTCTTTACTCTTAGCCACACCTTCTGTAATCTCAGCCACACCATCTACACTCAGCGACACCATCTACGGTCTCAGCCACACCATCTACACTCCGCCACACCATCTACACTCTCAGCCACACCATCTACACTCTCAGCCACACCATCTACACTATCAGCTACACCATCTACACATTCAGCTACACCATCTACACTCTCTGCCACACCATCTGCATTCTCAGCCTCACCATTTACACTCTCAGCCACACCATCTACACTCTAAGTCACACCTGCATTCTCAGCTACACCATCTCCACTCTCAGTCACACAATCAACACTCAGCCACACCATCTACTCTCTCAGCCACACAATCTACACCATCAGCCATAACATCTACACGCTCAGCGACACCATCTACACTCAGCCACACCATCAACACTCTCAGCGACACTATCTACACTCTCAGCGACACCAACTACACTCTCAGCCACACCATCTACACTATCAGCTACACCATCTACACTCTCAGCAATACCATCAACACTCTCAGTGACACCATCTACACTCTCAGCCACAATATCAACACTCAGCCACACCATCAACACTCTCAGACACACCATCTACACTCTCAGCAACACCATCAACACTCTCAGCGACACCATCTACACTCTCAGCGACACCATCTACACTCTTGAATCTTGTCAGATGAATCTTGTCAGTTTTATTATTGCAGTCTTGGGCTTTTTCCTAAAAATTTTCCTTGATCAAATGGGATTTGGTGATGCTCAAACCACTGGAGAGTCTATCGGTTACTTATGGCTGGTATTTGACTTTAGTATTGCTATGGTTCAATATTTAGCCGGCCAGACATATCTGAACGCCCCGATGTCTACCTGGCTGGCCACCATTTCCCCTGAATTTATGGGTTGAATTAAATAAATTAAATGTTTGGTTATTGTTGTTATCGCGACCATAGCCCGTGCTACTTGGAACCTGTTCCGAGTAGCTGAATGTATAAAAACAACATATTGTGGCTTACTCATTAAGCAATTGAATTTCGCCAAGTTTTTTTTGGTTGATGCCATGTTCTGTTACTATAGCTTCCTTAATAACCAATTATATAATGTATATTTTCAGTCGCATATATGCTTGGAGACCATTAAAGCTTGTTTACATTATGTATATTGTAATAAAACATTAACTATATTATATTTCTTATTATACCTTGGATAACACGAGTTCAATATGTAGTACCAGATACTTTGCCAAGAAATAGTTGAAGAAAACAGATATGAAATGTATGTTATATATAATATATTTTTTTACACCCAGCCTATATGTATTTACAACTTTTTTACAATTGTTAAATTTGATACCATGGACCTGATATTTTGACACACAATAAATTCTACTGTTGGAGAATGTACTCTATATTTTATAGGAAACCAAAAGTTAGCCTTGTTGTGGGTAAACTGCCTCTTCCATTGGCGTAATTCAGCGATCCAAGCTCCAGGATGCCTCTATTTGCAATGAGAGGCAGCATCCTGCTTGACGGCATTCTGGGAATTCTTTTACTCCCCAAACCCAGCCCAAGGCCAGCCTACACTTGTGCGAGCTTGGTCCACCCGGCTGTTGCTTGGAGCGGCCCCCCGGGCCCTTATACCCACCACAGCCCGGTTGGTCCAGCACCTTTTTGAGAAAACGATCTCGTTTTCTCTAGAAGATGTCCACGGTTGTTCCGGTAATATTTCTTATAGTCGCTGGGAGACTGTTGAACAACCGCGCACCTCTGATGTTTATACAGTGTCCCCTCGTCCTCCCAACCGTCCCCCACCACGATCCTCCAGCACAGCCAAACCCTTCTCCACCACAATCTACACCATCCTCCAACAGAGATTCCACCAATTTCTCCTACAGTTTCCACCATCCTCTAATATAGCGTACAATATGGCGTACATAATATATATATATATATATATATATATATATATATATATATATATATATATATATATATATATATATATATATATATATATATATATATTATATATATATATATATATATATATATATATATATATATATATATATATATATATATATATATATATATATATATATATATATATATATATATATATATATAAACTTTTATATAGTCATATATATATAAATATAATAAATATATATATGGAGGCTACTTCTGAAAATGTAATGATATACGAAAGTACGTAAGGAAATTCCTGTTTCAATTTTCCTCCGTGGTCTGACAATACGTGTTAACAAATGTGACACTGTCACATTTTTTAACACGTATATATTTTCGTGATATACACACATATATGGAGGCCTATATATAAAAAAACTTATATATAGGCCTCCAAATTTATACTAACTCTATCAGAGAGTTAGTATAAATGGAATCAAGTCAGAGTGGGAAAATGTTGTAAGTGGAGTGCCTCAAGGCTCTGTCCTGGGACCTCTGTTGTTTATAATATATATAAATGATTTAGATTCAGGTTTGAGTAGCAACATTTGCAAATTTGCCGATGATACGAAAATCGGTAGGGAAATTAATTCGGAGGAGGACTCACTATCACTTCAAGTTGATCTAGATAGGGTTTTGAAATGGTCAAAGGATTGGCAGATGCAGTTTAATGCTGATAAATGTAAAGTTCTGAGGTTAGGTAATGATGATAGAGTTACAAGTTACGAGCTAGATGGTGTTGTGATTGCGAAGTCGGATTGCGAAAGGGATCTGGGAGTTATGATTAGTAAGAATTTAAAACAAAAGGATCAATGCATAAATGTTCGTAATAAGGCAAATCGGACACTTGGATTTATTAATCGCAGCGTTAGTAACAAGACACCTGGTGTGGTTCTCAAGCTATATCTTGCTCTAGTTAGGCCCCATTTAGATTATGCAGTTCAGTTTTGGTCGCCATATTATAGAATGGATATAAATTCACTTGAACGTGTCCAGCGTAGGATGACTAAGTTAATTCCCCAAATTAGAAATCTTTCATATGAAGAAAGATTAACAAAGCTTAAGTTGCATTCACTGGAAAGGCGAAGAGTTAGGGGTGACATGATAGAGGTTTACAAGTGGATGAATGGACATAACCGGGGGGATATTAATAGGGTATTAAAAGTATCAACACAGGACAGAACACGAAACAATGGGTATAAATTGGATAAGTTTAGATTTAGGAAAGACTTGGGTAAATACTGGTTCAGTAACAGGGTTGTTGATTTGTGGAACCAATTGCCGCGTAACATTGTGGAGGTGGGGTCCCTCGATTGTTTCAAGCACGGGTTGGACAAGTATATGAGTGGGATTGGGTGGTTATAGAATAGGAGCTGCCTCGCATGGGCCAATAGGCCTTCTGCAGTTACCTTTAGAACATAAGAACATAAGAACAAAGGTAACTGCAGAAGGCCTATTGGCCCATACGAGGCAGCTCCTATTCTATAACCACCCAATCCCACTCATATACTTGTCCAACCCGTGCTTGAAACAATCGAGGGACCCCACCTCCACAATGTTACGCGGCAATTGGTTCCACAAATCAACAACCCTGTTACTGAACCAGTATTTACCCAAGTCTTTCCTAAATCTAAACTTATCCAATTTATATCCATTGTTTCGTGTTCTGTCCTGTGTTGATACTTTTAATACCCTATTAATATCCCCCCGGTTATGTCCATTCATCCACTTGTAAACCTCTATCATGTCACCCCTAACTCTTCGCCTTTCCAGTGAATGCAACTTAAGCTTTGTTAATCTTTCTTCATATGAAAGATTTCTAATTTGGGGAATTAACTTAGTCATCCTACGCTGGACACGTTCAAGTGAATTTATATCCATTCTATAATATGGCGACCAAAACTGAACTGCATAATCTAAATGGGGCCTAACTAGAGCAAGATATAGCTTGAGAACCACACCAGGTGTCTTGTTACTAACGCTGCGATTAATAAATCCAAGTGTCCGATTTGCCTTATTACGAACATTTATGCATTGATCCTTTTGTTTTAAATTCTTACTAATCATAACTCCCAGATCCCTTTCGCAATCCGACTTCGCAATCACAACACCATCTAGCTCGTATCTTGTAACTCTATCATCATTACCTAACCTCAGAACTTTACATTTATCAGCATTAAACTGCATCTGCCAATCCTTTGACCATTTCAAAACCCTATCTAGATCAACTTGAAGTGATAGTGAGTCCTCCTCCGAATTAATTTCCCTACCGATTTTCGTATCATCGGCAAATTTGCAAATGTTGCTACTCAAACCTGAATCTAAATCATTTATATATATTATAAACAACAGAGGTCCCAGGACAGAGCCTTGAGGCACTCCACTTACAACATTTTCCCACTCTGACTTGATTCCATTTATACTAACTCTCTGTTTCCTTTGGTATAGCCATGCCCTAATCCAGCTTAATATAGCACCCCCAATACCATGAGACTCTATTTTTTTAATCAGTCTTTCATGTGGCACTGTATCAAAAGCTTTGCTAAAGTCAAGGTATACAACATCGCAATCCTTACCACTATCAACTGCCTCAACAATGCTAGAATAAAAAGATAACAAATTTGTTAAACATGAACGGCCATTTATAAAACCATGTTGCGACTCAATTATTAATTTATGTTTTTCAAGATGAAGACGAATTTTATTTGCTATTATAGATTCGAGTAACTTTCCCACAATAGACGTTAGGCTAATTGGTCGATAGTTAGACGCAAGTGATCTATCTCCTTTCTTAAAAACTGGTATCACATTAGCAACTTTCCAAAACTCTGGCACTCTGCCTGACTCTATTGATTTATTAAATATGGTTGACAGTGGGTCACAAAGCTCCTCTTTGCATTCTTTAAGCACCCTAGCAAACACTTCATCCGGCCCTGGGGATTTGTTTGGTTTGAGTTTTACTATTTGTTTAAGAACATCCTCCCTGGTAACTGCTAAACTCGTCAACCTGTCCTCGTCCCCACCCACATAGACTTGTTCGGCTGAAGGCATATTGTTAAGTTCCTCTTTAGTAAATACAGATACAAAATATTTATTAAAAATACTACTCATCTCTTCATCACTATCTGTTATTTGACCTGTCTCAGTTTTTAATGGACCTATCCTTTCCCTAGTCTTAGTACGATATAACTGAAAAAACCCTTTAGGATTTGTCTTTGCTTGCCCTGCTATGCGAACTTCATAGTTTCTTTTTGCTTTCCTTATCTCTTTTTTAACATTTCTAACCAGTTGTACGAATTCCTGTTCTAAAGTGACCTCCCCATTTTTAATCCTTTTGTACCAAGCTCTCTTTTTACCTATAAGGTTCTTCAAATTCTTTGTTATCCACTTTGGGTCATTAGTATACGATCTATTCAATTTGTATGGTATACTACGTTCCTGTGCTTTGTTTAGAATATTCTTAAATAAGTTATATATTGAATCCACATCGAAATCCCCATTTAAGTCACCTATCGTTGGGTTCATGTCTCGCTCCAAGACCGGCCCACACCCCATACCCAAGCCTTTCCAATCAATTTGACCCAAAAAATTTCTTAGGCTATTAAAATCAGCTTTTCGAAAATCTGGCACTTTAACAGAATTTTCTCCTACTGGTCTATTCCATTCTATGCTAAATCTGATTTCTTTGTGATCACTGCTCCCTAGCTCACTCCCTATTTCGATGTCATTAATTTGCGTTTCCCTGTTAGTTAACACTAAATCTAAAATATTATTTTCCCGTGTTGGTTCCTTAATGTGTTGCGTAAGAAAGCAATCGTCAATTAATTCTAGAAAATCTTCTGCTTCACTATTCCCTGTTTTGTTCAACCAGTTTATTCCGCTAAAATTAAAGTCACCCATGACATAAATACTGTTAGATCTAGATGCTCTAGATATTTCATCCCATAGATGCTTTGCTTCCATTCTGTCTAAATTTGGTGGCCTATATATTACTCCTATTATAATATTATTAGCTTTTTCGTTTAATTCAATCCAAATAGTTTCTGTGTGTGGCTCAGTTTTGATTCCCTCTTTGAGACTACATTTCAAATTGTCCCTAACATATATGGCTACTCCACCTCCTCGTCTAATATATCTATCTGTGTGAAATAGTTTAAATCCATATATTTGATATTCAGCTAATAGTTCTCTATTTTCTACATTCATCCACGTTTCGGTAAGTGCAATAATATCTATTTTTTCTGTGCAGACAAGAGCATTTAATTCGTTAATTTTATTTTTTAGACTTCTACTGTTAGTGTAATATACCCTAAGTGAATTGTTATTTTGCGGACCTTCTCTTTCCCTGGTCGTTTTGCCAATTCCTTTCTCCCACAAACACATACTTTTATTACCTCCTTCCTCCAAATCAATTCCCATACCTCTATCTACTAACAGTTTAAACCCAAACAAACACCTCTAACCACTTCTTCTAGCGAGTTCGCAACAGCAACAACCCCAGCTCTCGATAGATGCACCCCATCACGAGCATACATTTCATTTCTTCCATAGAAGTGTTCCCAGTTGTCTATGAAAGATATTGCATTTGATTTGCAATATCTTTCCAGCCGGCAATTGACACCAAGTGCCCTCGATATCCATTCATTTCCCACTCCCTTTCTTGGAAGAATGCCACATATGATCGGGATTCCTCCCTTGCTCCTAACTAACTCTATGGCTGTTTTATACCTCTGAATCAGTTCCTCACTCCTGACTCGACCAACATCATTTCCTCCCACGCTAATGCAAATAATGGGATTGTTCCCATTACCAGCCATAATATCATTCATGTTGTTTATAATATCACCAATGCCAGCTCCGGGATAGCAAACCCTTAACCTGTTCCCACTATCTCTAGCACAAAACGTTCTATCCAAATACCTTATCTGGGAATCTCCCACAACTAATGTTTGCTTAGGTACTTCCTTTACTTTCTGAGGGGCCTGCGCTTCCTTTCTCTTCGTTGCTTCGTTGCTTCGTTTCTCTTCTCTTTGTTCTTATGTTCTTATGTTCTTAAATTTAGACAGAATGGAAGCAAAGCATCTATGGGATCGAGAGCATCTAGGTCTGAAAAGTATTTGTCATGGGTGACTTTAACTTTAGTGGAATAAACTGGATTAACAGAACAGGGAATAACGAAGCAGAAGATTATATAGAATTAATTGACGATTGCTTTCTTACGCAACAAATTAAGGAACCAACTAGGGAAAATAATATTTTAGATTTGGTGTTAACTGACAGGGAAACACAAATTAAGGACATCGAAATAGAGAGTGAGCTAGGGAACAGTGATCACAAAGAAATCAGATTTAGCATAGGATGGAATAGATCTGCAGGAAAAAATTCTGTTAAAGTGCCAGATTTTCGTAAAGCTAACTTTAATATCCTAAGAAATTTTGGGGGGGTAAATAGATTGGAAAGTCTTGAGCATTAGGGAGGAAGGGGGGGGGGGGGGGGGGGATGGCCGGTCTTGGAGCAAGACGTAAACCCAGTGATGTATGATGTAAAAGAGAATTTCGATTTGGATTCAAAATATAACTTATTTACAAATATTCTAAGCAAAGCACAGGAAAGTAGAAAGTTCATTAAATACAAATGAATATAATTGTATTTAATAGATTAAATACAAATGACCCGAAACGGATAACAAAGGATCTAAAAAACCTTATAGGTAGAAAGAGAGCATGGTACAAAAGGATTAAGAATGGGGAAGTCAGTTTAAAACAAGAATTCGCACAACTGGTTGGAAATGTTATAAAAGAGATAAGGAAAACAAAAAGAAACTATGAAGTTCATATAGCAGGCCAAGCAAAGGCAAATCCTAAAGGGTTTTTTCAGTTATATCGAACAAAGGTTAGGGAAAGGATAGGTCCATTTAAAACCGAGACAGGTCAGTTAACGGAAAATGACGAAGAAATCAGTAGTATTTTTAATAAATATTTTATCTCTGTATTTACTAAAGAAGAACTTAACTCTATGCCTTCTGCCGAACAAGTCTATGTGGATTGGGACGAGGACAGGTTGACTATTCTAATTGTTACCAGGGATGATATTATTGAACAAATAGTAAAACTCAAACCAAACAAATTCCTAGGGCCGGATGATACAAATATCGGTAGGGAAATTAACACGGAAGAAGTCTCACTATCATTTC
Source organism: Procambarus clarkii (assembly GCF_040958095.1). Lineage (NCBI taxonomy): Eukaryota > Metazoa > Arthropoda > Malacostraca > Decapoda > Cambaridae > Procambarus > Procambarus clarkii. Next base: position 23,498,826 of record NC_091170.1, read on the forward strand.
AAGTTGATCTAAATAGAGTTTTGAAATGGTCAAAAGATTGGCAGATGCAGTTTAAAGCTGATAAATGTAAAGTTTTGAGGCTATCTTTATAATATTACCAATGATATTGGTGATATCTTTATAATATCACCAATGATATTGGTGATATCTTTATAATATCACCAATATTGGTGATATTATAAACAACATGAATGATATTATGGCTGGAAATGGGAACAATCCCGCTATTTGCATTAGCGCGGGAGGAAATGATGTTGGTCGAGTTAGGATTGAGGAACTGATTCAGAGGTATAAAACAGCCATAGAATAGGTTAGAAGAAAGGGAAGAATCCCGATCATATGTGACATTCTTCCAAGAAAGGGAGTGGGAAATGAATGTCGAGGTTGTCGAGGGCACTTGATGTCAATTGCCGGCAAGAAAGATATTGCAAATCAAATGCAATATCTTTCATAGACAACTGGGTATATCTATTGAGGGCTGGGGTTGTTGTTGCGAACTCGTTGGAACCAGTGGTTTGGGCTTAAACTTAGTAGATAGTGGTATGTGAATTGATTTTTAGGAAGGAGGTAATAAAAGTATGTGTTTGTGTTGAGATTGCGAAAGCGACCTGGAAGTAATGATTAGTAAGAATTTAAAACAAAAGGATCATTGCATGAATGTTCGTAATAATAAGCAAATAGAACACTGGGATTTATTAATTGAAGCGTTAGTAACAAGACACCTGGTGTGGTTCTTCATCTATATCCAGCTCTGGTTAAGCCCTATTTAGATTATACAGTTCATTTTTGCTCGCCGTACTATAGATTGGATATAAATTCACTTTAACGTGCCCAGCGTAGGATGACTAAGTTAATTCCCCAAATAAGAAATCTTTTATATGAAGAAAGATTAACAAAGCTTAAGTTGGATTCACTGGAAAGGCGAAGAGTTAGGGGTGACATGATAGAGGTTTACAAGTGGACAAAAGGGATATTAATAGGGTATTAAAAGTATCAACACAAGACAGAACACGAAACAATGGGTATAAATTGGATAAGTTTAGATTTAGGAAAGACTTGCGTAAATACTGGTTCGGTAACAGGGTTGTTGATTTGTGGAACCAATTACCGCGTAAATTGGTGGAGGTGGGGTCCCTCGATTGTTTCAAGCGTGGGTTGGACAAGTATATGAGTGGAATTGGGTTGTTATAGATAGGAGCTGCCTCGTATGGGCCAATAGGCCTTCTGCAGTTACCTTTGTTCTTATGTTCTTGACGAGGATTCGAACCTGCGTCCGGGAGCATCCCAGACACTGCCTTAATCGACTGAGCTACGACAGGGTTAAAAAGAGTTGAAACCGAAGTTCTACTGAACTTACTGGATCCTGCAGCCTCTCCGAGGCACAAACCAGGGTTTTACACAACTCTCCCCTGCACTTGAACTATGTCAATAGGCCTTTCTCCCTATTCGCCCTTACATCATTACATATATCAGAGGGAGAACGGCCTATTGACATAGCTCGAGTGCAGGGGAGAGTTGTGTAAAACCCTGGTTTGTGCCTCGGAGAGGCTGCGGGATCCAGTAGTCAGTAGAACTTCGGTTTAAACTCTCTTAACCTTGTTGTAGCTCAGTCGATTAAGGCAGTGTCTGGGATGCTCCCGGACGCAGGTTCGAATCCTCATGAACGCTCTTGTGGATTTGTTCATATGATACAACACGTTAGTGTGATTTCTGTGTGTATATGGGTTGAGGTTGTACAAATGGATGATTGAGGTGTACAAGTGGATGAATGGACATAACAAAGGGTATTAAAAGTATTAACACAAGGCAGAAGACGAAATAATGGGTATTAATTGAATACGTTTAGAGTTTGAACATAAGAACATGGTAACTGCAGAAGGCCTATTGGCCCATACGAGGCAGCTTCTATTTATAACCACCCAATCTCACTCATATGCATGTCCAACCCACGTTTGAAACAATCGAGGGACGCCACCTCCACCACGTTACGCGGTAATTGGTTCTGCAAATCAACAACCCTGTTACCGAAGCAGTATTTACCCTAAATATAGTCTTATCCTAAATATAAGTTTTTCCTAAATATAAACTTATCCAATTTATACCCATTGTTTCGTCTTCTGTCTTGTGTTGATACTTTTAATACCCTATTAGTATCCCCCCTTTGTTATGTCCATTTACCCACTTGTAAACCTCTATAATGTGACCCCTAACTCTTCGCCTTTCCAGTGAATGCAATTTTAGATTTGTTAATCTGTCTTTTTATGAAAGATTTCTAATTTGAGAAACTAACTTAGTCATCCTACGCTGGACACGTTCAATTGAATTTATATTTATTCTATAGTACGGCGACCAAAACTGAACTGCATAATCTAAATGGGACCTAACCAGAGCTAGATATTGCTGAAGAACCACACCCGGTGTCTTGTTACTAACACTTCGATTAATAAATCCCAGTGTCCTACTTACCTTATTACGAACATTCATGCATTGATCCTTTGGTTTTAAATTCTTGCTAATCATAACTCCCAGATCCCTTTCGCAATCTCAACACCATCTGTATCGTATCTTATAACTTTATCATAAGAACATAAGAACAAAGGCCACTGCAGAAGGCCTATTGGCCCATACGAGGCAGCTCCTATTTATAACCACCCAATCCCACTCATATACATGTCCAACCCATGCTTGAAACAATCGAGGGACCCCACCTACACAAAGTTACGCGGCAATTGGTTCCACAAATCCACAACCCTGTTACTGAACCAGTATTTACCCAAGTCTTTCCTAAATCTAAACTTATCCAATTTATACCCATTGTTTCGTGTTCTGTCTTGTGTTGATACTTTTAATACCCTATTAATATCCCCTTTGTTATGTCCATTCATCCACTTGTAAACCTCTATCATGTCACCCCTAACTCTTCGCCTTTCGAAGAGTTAGGGGTTTTATGATCATTACCTAGCCTCAGAACTTTACATTTATTAGCATTAAAACTGTAAAGACCTGGGGTAAATACTGGTTCGGTATCATGGTTGTTGCTTTACCGCCTAACGTAATTACTGCGTAACGTGGTGGAAGTTGGGTCCCTCGATTGTTTCATGCGTGGGTTGGACATGTTTATGAGTGGGATTGGGTCGTTATAGATAGGAGCTGCCTTGTATGGGCCAATAGGCCTTCTGCAGTTACCTTGTTCTTATATTTTTATGTTCTATGTTCTTTAAACATAAGAACATAAGAACAAAGGTAACTGCAGAAGGCCTATTGGCCCATTCGAGGCAGCTCCTATTCTATAACCACCCAATCCCACTCATATACTTGTCCAACCCGCGCTTGAAACAATCGAGGGACCCCACCTCCACCACGTTACGCGGCAATTGGTTCCACAAATCAACAACCCTGTTACTGAACCAGTATTTACCCAAGTCTTTCCTAAATCTAAACTTATCCAATTTATACCCATTGTTTCGTGTTCTGTCCTGTGTTGATACTTTTAATACCCTATTAATATCCCCCTTGTTATGTCCATTCACCCACTTGTAAACCTCTATCATGTCGCCCCTAACTCTTCGCCTTTCCAGTGAATGCCACTTAAGCTTTGTTAATCTTTCTTCATATGAAAGATTTCTAATTTGGGGAATTAACTTAGTCATCCTACGCTGGACACGTTCAAGTGAATTTATATCCATTCTATAATATGGCGACCGAAACTGAACTGCATAATCTAAATGGGGCCTAACTAGAGCAAGATATAGCTTGAGAACCACACCAGGTGTCTTGTTACTAACGCTGCGATTAATAAATCCAAGTGTCCGATTTGCCTTATTACGAACATTTATGCATTGATCCTTTTGTTTTAAATTCTTACTAATCATAACTCCCAGATCCCTTTCGCAATCCGACTTCGCAATCACAACACAATCACCAGGACAGAGCCTTGAGGCACTCCACTTACAACATTTTCCCACTCTGACTTGATTCCATTTATACTAACTCTCTGTTTCCTTTGGTATAGCCATGCCCTAATCCAGCTTAATATAGCACCCCCAATACCATGAGACTCTATCTTTTTAATCAGTCTTTCATGTGGCACTGTATCAAAAGCTTTGCTAAAGTCAAGGTATACAACATCGCAATCCTTACCACTATCAACTGCCTCATAAGAACATAAGAACATAAGAACAAAGGTAACTGCAGAAGGCCTATTGGCCCATACGAGGCAGCTCCTATTCTATAACCACCCAATCCCACTCATATACTTGTCCAACCCGTGCTTGAAACAATCGAGGGACCCCACCTCCACAATGTTACGCGGCAATTGGTTCCACAAATCAACAACCCTGTTACTGAACCAGTATTTACCCAAGTCTTTCCTAAATCTAAACTTATCCAATTTATACCCATTGTTTCGTGTTCTGTCCTGTGTTGATACTTTTAATACCCTATTAATATCCCCCCGGTTATGTCCATTCATCCACTTGTAAACCTCTATCATGTCACCCCTAACTCTTCGCCTTTCCAGTGAATGCAACTTAAGCTTTGTTAATCTTTCTTCATATGAAAGATTTCTAATTTGGGGAATTAACTTAGTCATCCTACGCTGGACACGTTCAAGTGAATTTATATCCATTCTATAATATGGCGACCAAAACTGAACTGCATAATCTAAATGGGGCCTAACTAGAGCAAGATATAGCTTGAGAACCACACCAGGTGTCTTGTTACTAACGCTGCGATTAATAAATCCAAGTGTCCGATTTGCCTTATTACGAACATTTATGCATTGATCCTTTTGTTTTAAATTCTTACTAATCATAACTCCCAGATCCCTTACGCAATCCGACTTCGCAATCACAACACCATCTAGCTCGTATCTTGTAACTCTATCATCATTACCTAACCTCAGAACTTTACATTTATCAGCATTAAACTGCATCTGCCAATCCTTTGACCATTTCAAAACCCTATCTAGATCAACTTGAAGTGATAGTGAGTCCTCCTCCGAATTAATTTCCCTACCGATTTTCGTATCATCGGCAAATTTGCAAATGTTGCTACTCAAACCTGAATCTAAATCATTTATATATATTATAAACAACAGAGGTCCCAGGACAGAGCCTTGAGGCACTCCACTTACAACATTTTCCCACTCTGACTTGATTCCATTTATACTAACTCTCTGTTTCCTTTGGTATAGCCATGCCCTAATCCAGCTTAATATAGCACCCCCAATACCATGAGACTCTATCTTTTTAATCAGTCTTTCATGTGGCACTGTATCAAAAGCTTTGCTAAAGTCAAGGTATACAACATCGCAATCCTTACCACTATCAACTGCCTCAACAATGCTAGAATAAAAAGATAACAAATTTGTTAAACATGAACGGCCATTTATAAAACCATGTTGCGACTCAATTATTAATTTATGTTTTTCAAGATGAAGACGAATTTTATTTGCTATTATAGATTCGAGTAACTTTCCCACAATAGACGTTAGGCTAATTGGTCGATAGTTAGACGCAAGTGATCTATCTCCTTTCTTAAAAACTGGTATCACATTAGCAACTTTCCAAAACTCTGGCACTCTGCCTGACTCTATTGATTTATTAAATATGGTTGACAGTGGGTCACAAAGCTCCTCTTTGCATTCTTTAAGCACCCTGGCAAACACTTCATCCGGCCCTGGGGATTTGTTTGGTTTGAGTTTTACTATTTGTTTAAGAACATCCTCCCTGGTAACTGCTAAACTCGTCAACCTGTCCTCGTCCCCACCCACATAGACTTGTTCGGCTGAAGGCATATTGTTAAGTTCCTCTTTAGTAAATACAGATACAAAATATTTATTAAAAATACTACTCATCTCTTCATCACTATCTGTTATTTGACCTGTCTCAGTTTTTAATGGACCTATCCTTTCCCTAGTCTTAGTACGATATAACTGAAAAAACCCTTTAGGATTTGTCTTTGCTTGCCCTGCTATGCGAACTTCATAGTTTCTTTTTGCTTTCCTTATCTCTTTTTTAACATTTCTAACCAGTTGTATGAATTCCTGTTCTAAAGTGACCTCCCCATTTTTAATCCTTTTGTACCAAGCTCTCTTTTTACCTATAAGGTTCTTCAAATTCTTTGTTATCCACTTTGGGTCATTAGTATTCGATCTATTCAATTTGTATGGTATACTACGTTTCTGTGCTTTGTTTAGAATATTCTTAAATAAGTTATATATTGAATCCACATCGAAATCCCCATTTAAGTCACCTATCGCTGGGTTCATGTCTCGCTCCAAGACCGGCCCACACCCCATACCCAAGACTTTCCAATCAATTTGACCCAAAAAATTTCTTAGGCTATTAAAATCAGCTTTTCGAAAATCTGGCACTTTAACAGAATTTTCTCCTACTGGTCTATTCCATTCTATGCTATTCCATTCTATGCCTCAACAATGCTAGAATAAAAAGATAACAAATTTGTTAAACATGAACGGCCATTTATAAAACCATGTTGAGACTCAATTATTAATTTATGTTTTTTCTTTGTGGAACCCATTTCCGCGAAACGTAATAGAAGTAGGATCACTTGATCTTTTCAAGCATGTATATAAATGAGATTGGGTGCTTTTAAATAGGAGCTGCTTCATATTGGTATGGGCCAATATGTCTTCTGCATTTACCGTTATTCGTATGTTCTATGCCAATCAAACTTGATATCTAATTTTGCGTGATTGTCAGCTTTAGATTGTTTGCTTCTTTTCCTATATGTAGGATATCTGAGATAAGTTGAATATTATCTCTGTGTTGGCTGAATAACAAAGCCTGGAGTTAAGACTTAGAGTCGGTATGAATGATGACATGTAAATTATTTTCAATTGTATAATTTATGGCCTCCTTCAGGGCAAATAATTCTGTTTCCAATGTTGAGCATTCACTATTCATGCTCCAGTATGGTTGTTAGTTTAAACTGCTGCACTAGCAGAACCTCTTTCTTGATCAACTGATCCATGTGTGAAGATGTGAGTGATTGTAGGTTTTAATATAGTTTCCATTTCTTGTTCTATGACTGCTTTGAGCCTCTGCGATGTGAGAAGGCATTACCATTATTTATTATTTAGATTTCCAAGTGATATAGGGTTGAATGGAGTGATGGAGTGAGGTGACGGGTATTATACCTATAAATGAAACACGGCGAAATCACTGAGCAATAGTTAACAGACCAATCGTGCTACCAACTCATTGACAATTTAAACACTATAAGTTCTATACTGTGGCTTGACAATGAACGCTAAAGTAGTCCTCGTAATGTTCATATTTCTTATGGTAATATATTCGACTTATTCTTGGCCGGCAAAGACTCCTGAGCCTGAGGAGAATACTTTCCATAATGTGACTTTAAACATTAAGAATATGTTTAGCAACAAATGCAAGGTCGGAATATATCCGGTGACCGAAGCAAGCTCTAATAATTTAGTAATTAGTAATTTAGCACGCATCGGCTTTTTGGATTCCATTTCCTCGTGGACGCAAAGGACTCTACAAGCTGCAAAAAATTATTTCTTTGATATACCATCAAGAATTAAGAGTTTGTTTATCAGGAAATCAAAGGCAACAACCGACCCGGCAGTCATTGCAGCCTCCACTAACTCGCTCTTCGCATCTAGTACTTTAGTACGCTTCGTCTGGATGAATCTTGTCAGTTTTATTATTGCAGTGTTGGGCTTTTTCCTAAAAATTTTCCTTGATCAAATGGGATTTGGTGATGCTCAAACCACTGGAGAGTCTATCGGTTACTTATGGCTGGTATTTGACTTTAGTATTGCAATGGTGCAATATTTAGCCGGCCAGACATATCTGAACGCCCCGATGTCTACCTGGCTGGCCACCATTTCCCCTGACTTTATGGGTTGAATTAAATAAATTAAATGTTTGGTTATTGTTGTTATCGCGACCATAGCCCGTGCTACTTGGAACCTGTTCCGAGTAGCTGAATGTATAAAAACAACATATTGTGGCTTACTCATTAAGCAATTGAATTTCGCCAAGTTTTTTTTGGTTGATGCCATGTTCTGTTACTATAGCTTCCTTAATAACCAATTATATAATGTATATTTTCAGTCGCATATATGCTTGGAGACCATTAAAGCTTGTTTACATTATGTATATTGTAATAAAACATTAACTATATTATATTTCTTATTATACCTTGGATAACACGAGTTCAATATGTAGTACCAGATACTTTGCCAAGAAATAGTTGAAGAAAACAGATATGAAATGTATGTTATATATAATATATTTTTTACACCCAGCCTATATGTATTTACAACAGATTAACAAGTGTTAAATTTGATACCATGGACCTGATATTTTGATACACAATAAATTCTACTGTTGGAGAATGTACTCAATATTTTATAGGAAACCAAAAGTTAGCCTTGTTGTGGGTAAACTGCCTCTTCCATTGGCGTAATTCAGCGATCCAAGCTCCAGGATGCCTCTATTTGCAATGAGAGGCAGCATCCTGCTTGACGGCATTCTGGGAATTCTTTTACTCCCCAAACCCAGCCCAAGGCCAGCCTACACTTGTGCGAGCTTGGTCCACCCGGCTGTTGCTTGGAGCGGCCCCCCGGGCCCTTATACCCACCACAGCCCGGTTGGTCCAGCACCTTTTTGAGAAAACGATCTCGTTTTCTCTAGAAGATGTCCACGGTTGTTCCGGTAATATTTTTTATAGTCGCTGGGAGACTGTTGAACAACCGCGCACCTCTGATGTTTATACAGTGTCCCCTCGTCCTCCCAACCGTCCCCCACCACGATCCTCCAGCACAGCCAAACCCTTCTCCACCACAATCTACACCATCCTCCAACAGAGATTCCACCAATTTCTCCTACAGTTTCCACCATCCTCCAATAGAGCGTACATCATCCTCCAAAATCCTACACCACAGTCTCAACAATATTCCAAAACAGCCTCCATCATTCTCGAACACGCAGCCTCCATCATCCTCCAGCACACCCTCCACAATCCTCCAACTAAACCTCCACCATCCTCCAACTAAACCTCCACCATTCTTCAACAAATCCTCCAATCGTCTAAAAAACTTATAAATATATATATATAGGTGCAAACAAGCCTGAATGGCCCCAGGACTATATGCGATTTATATATATATATAAATATAATAAATATATATATGGAGGCTACTTCTGAAAATGTAATGATGTACGAAGTACTTAAGGAAATTCCTGTTTCAATTTTCCTCCGTGGTCAGACAATACGTGTTAACAAATGTGACACTGTCACATTTTTTAACACGTATATATTTTCGTGATATACACACATATATGGATGCCTATATATAAAAAACTTATATATAGGCCTCCAAATTTAGACAGAATGGAAGCAAAGCATCTATGGAATCGAGAGCATCTAGGTCTGAAAAGTATTTGTCATGGGTGACTTTAACTTTAGTGGAATAAACTGGATTAACAGAACAGGGAATAACGAAGCAGAAGATTATATAGAATTAATTGACGATTGCTTTCTTACGCAACAAATTAAGGAACCAACGAGGGAAAATAATATTTTAGATTTGGTGTTAACTGACAGGGAAACACAAATTAATGACATCGAAATAGGGAGTGAGCTAGGGAACAGTGATCACAAAGAAATCAGATTTAGCATAGGATGGAATAGATCTGCAGGAAAAAATTCTGTTAAAGTGCCAGATTTTCGTAAAGCTAACTTTAATATCCTAAGAAATTTTGGGGGGTAAATAGATTGGAAAGTCTTGAGCATTAAGGGGGGGGGGATGGCCGGTCTTGGAGCAAGACGTAAACCCAGTGATGTGTGATGTAAAAGAGGATTTCGATTTGGATTCAAAATATAACTTATTTACAAATATTCTAAGCAAAGCACAGGAAAGTAGAAAGTTCATTAAATACAAATGAATATAATTGTATTTAATAGATTAAATACAAATGACCCGAAACGGATAACAAAGGATCTAAAAAACCTTATAGGTAGAAAGAGAGCATGGTACAAAAGGATTAAGAATGGGGAAGTCAGTTTAAAACAAGAATTCGCACAACTGGTTGGAAATGTTATAAAAGAGATATAACAAAAAGAAGGAAAACAAGGAAAGGAAAGAAAAAGAAGGAAAACAAAAAGAAACTATGAAGTTCATATAGCAGGCCAAGCAAAGGCAAATCCTAAAGGGTTTCTTCAGTTATATCGAACAAAGGTTAAGGAAAGGATAGGTCCATTAAAAACCGAGACAGGACAGTTAACGGAAAATGACGAAGAAATCAGTAGTATTTTTAATAAATATTTTATCTCTGTATTTACTAAAGAAGAACTTAACTCTATGCCTTCTGCCGAACAAGTCTATGTGGATTGGGACGAGGACAGGTTGACTATTCTAATTGTTACCAGGGATGATATTATTGAACAAATAGTAAAACTCAAACCAAACAAATTCCTAGGGCCGGATGATACAAATATCGGTAGGGAAATTAACACGGAAGAAGACTCACTATCATTTCAAGTTGATCTAAATAGAGTTTTGAAATGGTCAAAAGATTGGCAGATGCAGTTTAAAGCTGATTAATGTAAAGTTTTGAGGCTAGGTAATGATGATGAGTTACAAGATACGAGCTAGATGGTGTTGAGATTGCGAAGTCGGATTGCAAAAGGGAGCTGGGAGTTATGATTAGTAAGAATTTAAAACCAAAGGATCAATGCATGAATGTTCGTCGGATTGCAAAAGGGATCTGGGAGTTATGATTTGTAAGAATTTAAAACCAAAGGATCAATGCATTCGTAATAAGTTCGTAATAAGGCAAATAGGACACTGGGATTTATTATTCGTAGCGTTAGTAACAAGTCACCGGGTGTTGCTGTAAAAGCTGAAACAACATCGAGAAGAAACGAAGGAGGAGATCAGTAGTAAAAAGACCTCGTCATGGAAAGTTGTAAAGGATAGGGGCCTTAAGGAGACCTTGATAAAGCCCGTGACCATAGCCCGTGCTACTTGGAACCTGTTCCGAGTAGCTGAATGTATAAAAACAACATATTGTGGCTTACTCATTAAGCAATTGAATTTCGCCAAGTTTTTTTTGGTTGATGCCATGTTCTGTTACTATAGCTTCCTTAATAACCAATTATATAATGTATATTTTCAGTCGCATATATGCTTGGAGACCATTAAAGCTTGTTTACATTATGTATATTGTAATAAAACATTAACTATATTATATTTCTTATTATACCTTGGATAACACGAGTTCAATATGTAGTACCAGATACTTTGCCAAGAAATAGTTGAAGAAAACAGATATGAAATGTATGTTATATATAATATATTTTTTACACCCAGCCTATATGTATTTACAACAGATTAACAATTGTTAAATTTGATACCATGGACCTGATATTTTGATACACAATAAATTCTACTGTTGGAGAATGTACTCAATATTTTATAGGAAACCAAAAGTTAGCCTTGTTGTGGGTAAACTGCCTCTTCCATTGGCGTAATTCAGCGATCCAAGCTCCAGGATGCCTCTATTTGCAATGAGAGGCAGCATCCTGCTTGACGGCTTCAGAACTTAACAATATGCCTTCAGCCGAACAAGTCTATGTGGGTGGGGACGAGGACAGGTTGACGAGTTTAGCAGTTACCAGGGAGGATGTTCTTAAACAAATAGTAAAACTCAAACCAAACAAATCCCCAGGGCCGGATGAAGTGTTTGCTAGGGTGCTTAAAGAATGCAAAGAGGAGCTTTGTGACCCACTGTCAATCATATTTAATAAATCAATAGAGTCAGGCAGAGTGCCAGAGTTTTGGAAAGTTGCTAATGTGATACCAGTTTTTAAGAAAGGAGATAGATCACTTGCGTCTAACTATCGACCAATTAGCCTAACGTCTATTGTGGGAAAGTTACTCGAATCTATAATAGCAAATAAAATTCGTCTTCATCTTGAAAAACATAAATTAATAATTGAGTCGCAACATGGTTTTATAAATGGCCGTTCATGTTTAACAAATTTGTTATCTTTTTATTCTAGCATTGTTGAGGCAGTTGATAGTGGTAAGGATTGCGATGTTGTATACCTTGACTTTAGCAAAGCTTTTGATACAGTGCCACATGAAAGACTGATTAAAAAAATAGAGTCTCATGGTATTGGGGGTGCTATATTAAGCTGGATTAGGGCATGGCTATACCAAAGGAAACAGAGAGTTAGTATAAATGGAATCAAGTCAGAGTGGGAAAATGTTGTAAGTGGAGTGCCTCAAGGCTCTGTCCTGGGACCTCTGTTGTTTATAATATATATAAATGATTTAGATTCAGGTTTGAGTAGCAACATTTGCAAATTTGCCGATGATACGAAAATCGGTAGGGAAATTAATTCGGAGGAGGACTCACTATCACTTCAAGTTGATCTAGATAGGGTTTTGAAATGGTCAAAGGATTGGCAGATGCAGTTTAATGCTGATAAATGTAAAGTTCTGAGGTTAGGTAATGATGATAGAGTTACAAGATACGAGCTAGATGGTGTTGTGATTGCGAAGTCGGATTGCGAAAGGGATCTGGGAGTTATGATTAGTAAGAAATTAAAACAAAAGGATCAATGCATAAATGTTCGTAATAAGGCAAATCGGACACTTGGATTTATTAATCGCAGCGTTAGTAACAAGACACCTGGTGTGGTTCTCAAGCTATATCTTGCTCTAGTTAGGCCCCATTTAGATTATGCAGTTCAGTTTTGGTCGCCATATTATAGAATGGATATAAATTCACTTGAACGTGTCCAGCGTAGGATGACTAAGTTAATTCCCCAAATTAGAAATCTTTCATATGAAGAAAGATTAACAAAGCTTAAGTTGCATTCACTGGAAAGGCGAAGAGTTAGGGGTGACATGATAGAGGTTTACAAGTGGATGAATGGACATAACCGGGGGGATATTAATAGGGTATTAAAAGTATCAACACAGGACAGAACACGAAACAATGGATATAAATTGGATAAGTTTAGATTTAGGAAAGACTTGGGTAAATACTGGTTCAGTAACAGGGTTGTTGATTTGTGGAACCAATTGCCGCGTAACATTGTGGAGGTGGGGTCCCTCGATTGTTTCAAGCACGGGTTGGACAAGTATATGAGTGGGATTGGGTGGTTATAGAATAGGAGCTGCCTCGTATGGGCCAATAGGCCTTCTGCAGTTACCTTTGTTCTTATGTTCTTATGTTCTTATTCTGGGAATTCTTTTACTCCCCAAACCCAGCCCAAGGCCAGCCTACACTTGTGCGAGCTTGGTCCACCCGGCTGTTGCTTGGAGCGGCCCCCCGGGCCCTTATACCCACCACAGCCCGGTTGGTCCAGCACCTTTTTGAGAAAACGATCTCGTTTTCTCTAGAAGATGTCCACGGTTGTTCCGGTAATATTTCTTATAGTCGCTGGGAGACTGTTGAACAACCGCGCACCTCTGATGTTTATACAGTGTCCCCTCGTCCTCCCAACCGTCCCCCACCACGATCCTCCAGCACAGCCAAACCCTTCTCCACCACAATCTACACCATCCTCCAACAGAGATTCCACCAATTTCTCCTACAGTTTCCACCATCCTCCAATATAGCGTACATCATCCTCCAAAATCCTACACCACAGTCTCAACAATATTCCAAAACAGCCTCCATCATTCTCGAACACGCAGCCTCCATCATCCTCCAGCACACCCTCCACAATCCTCCAACTAAACCTCCACCATCCTCCAACTAAACCTCCACCATTCTTCAACAAATCCTCCAATCGTCTAAAAAACTTATAAATATATATATATAGGTGCAAACAAGCCTGAATGGCCCCAGGACTATATGCGATTTATATATATATATATATAAACTTATATATAGTCATATATATATATAAATATAATAAATATATATATGGAGGCTACTTCTGAAAATGTAATGATGTACGAAGTACTTAAGGAAATTCCTGTTTCAATTTTCCTCCGTGGTCAGACAATACGTGTTAACAAATGTGACACTGTCACATTTTTTAACACGTATATATTTTCGTGATATACACACATGTATGGATGCCTATATATAAAAAACTTATATATAGGCCTCCAAATTTAGACAGAATGGAAGCAAAGCATCTATGGGATCGAGAGCATCTAGGTCTGAAAAGTATTTGTCATGGGTGACTTTAACTTTAGTGGAATAAACTGGATTAACAGAACAGGGAATAACGAAGCAGAAGATTATATAGAATTAATTGACGATTGCTTTCTTACGCAACAAATTAAGGAACCAACGAGGGAAAATAATATTTTAGATTTGGTGTTAACTGACAGGGAAACACAAATTAATGACATCGAAATAGGGAGTGAGCTAGGGAACAGTGATCACAAAGAAATCAGATTTAGCATAGGATGGAATAGATCTGCAGGAAAAAATTCTGTTTAAGTGCCAGATTTTCGTAAAGCTAACTTTAATATCCTAAGAAATTTTGGGGGGTAAATAGATTGGAAAGTCTTGAGCATTAAGGGGGGGGGATGGCCGGTCTTGGAGCAAGACGTAAACCCAGTGATGTGTGATGTAAAAGAGGATTTCGATTTGGATTCAAAATATAACTTATTTACAAATATTCTAAGCAAAGCACAGGAAAGTAGAAAGTTCATTAAATACAAATGAATATAATTGTATTTAATAGATTAAATACAAATGACCCGAAACGGATAACAAAGGATCTAAAAAACCTTATAGGTAGAAAGAGAGCATGGTACAAAAGGATTAAGAATGGGGAAGTCAGTTTAAAACAAGAATTCGCACAACTGGTTGGAAATGTTATAAAAGAGATATAACAAAAAGAAGGAAAACAAGGAAAGGAAAGAAAAAGAAGGAAAACAAAAAGAAACTATGAAGTTCATATAGCAGGCCAAGCAAAGGCAAATCCTAAAGGGTTTCTTCAGTTATATCGAACAAAGGTTAAGGAAAGGATAGGTCCATTAAAAACCGAGACAGGACAGTTAACGGAAAATGACGAAGAAATCAGTAGTATTTTTAATAAATATTTTATCTCTGTATTTACTAAAGAAGAACTTAACTCTATGCCTTCTGCCGAACAAGTCTATGTGGATTGGGACGAGGACAGGTTGACTATTCTAATTGTTACCAGGGATGATATTATTGAACAAATAGTAAAACTCAAACCAAACAAATTCCTAGGGCCGGATGATACAAATATCGGTAGGGAAATTAACACGGAAGAAGACTCACTATCATTTCAAGTTGATCTAAATAGAGTTTTGAAATGGTCAAAAGATTGGCAGATGCAGTTTAAAGCTGATTAATGTAAAGTTTTGAGGCTAGGTAATGATGATGAGTTACAAGATACGAGCTAGATGGTGTTGAGATTGCGAAGTCGGATTGCAAAAGGGAGCTGGGAGTTATGATTAGTAAGAATTTAAAACCAAAGGATCAATGCATGAATGTTCGTCGGATTGCAAAAGGGATCTGGGAGTTATGATTTGTAAGAATTTAAAACCAAAGGATCAATGCATGAATGTTCGTAATAAGGCAAATAGGACACTGGGATTTATTATTCGTAGCGTTAGTAACAAGTCACCGGGTGTTGCTGTAAAAGCTGAAACAACATCGAGAAGAAACGAAGGAGGAGATCAGTAGTAAAAAGACCTCGTCATGGAAAGTTGTAAAGGATAGGGGCCTTAAGAAGACCTTGATAAAGCCCGTGACCATAGCCCGTGCTACTTGGAACCTGTTCCGAGTAGCTGAATGTATAAAAACAACATATTGTGGCTTACTCATTAAGCAATTGAATTTCGCCAAGTTTTTTTTGGTTGATGCCATGTTCTGTTACTATAGCTTCCTTAATAACCAATTATATAATGTATATTTTCAGTCGCATATATGCTTGGAGACCATTAAAGCTTGTTTACATTATGTATATTGTAATAAAACATTAACTATATTATATTTCTTATTATACCTTGGATAACACGAGTTCAATATGTAGTACCAGATACTTTGCCAAGAAATAGTTGAAGAAAACAGATATGAAATGTATGTTATATATAATATATTTTTTACACCCAGCCTATATGTATTTACAACAGATTAACAATTGTTAAATTTGATACCATGGACCTGATATTTTGATACACAATAAATTCTACTGTTGGAGAATGTACTCAATATTTTATAGGAAACCAAAAGTTAGCCTTGTTGTGGGTAAACTGCCTCTTCCATTGGCGTAATTCAGCGATCCAAGCTCCAGGATGCCTCTATTTGCAATGAGAGGCAGCATCCTGCTTGACGGCTTC
This sequence comes from Procambarus clarkii, assembly GCF_040958095.1. Taxonomy (NCBI): domain Eukaryota; kingdom Metazoa; phylum Arthropoda; class Malacostraca; order Decapoda; family Cambaridae; genus Procambarus; species Procambarus clarkii. The sequence continues at coordinate 23,515,171 of NC_091170.1, forward strand.
AGAACTTAACAATATGCCTTCAGCCGAACAAGTCTATGTGGGTGGGGACGAGGACAGGTTGACGAGTTTAGCAGTTACCAGGGAGGATGTTCTTAAACAAATAGTAAAACTCAAACCAAACAAATCCCCAGGGCCGGATGAAGTGTTTGCTAGGGTGCTTAAAGAATGCAAAGAGGAGCTTTGTGACCCACTGTCAATCATATTTAATAAATCAATAGAGTCAGGCAGAGTGCCAGAGTTTTGGAAAGTTGCTAATGTGATACCAGTTTTTAAGAAAGGAGATAGATCACTTGCGTCTAACTATCGACCAATTAGCCTAACGTCTATTGTGGGAAAGTTACTCGAATCTATAATAGCAAATAAAATTCGTCTTCATCTTGAAAAACATAAATTAATAATTGAGTCGCAACATGGTTTTATAAATGGCCGTTCATGTTTAACAAATTTGTTATCTTTTTATTCTAGCATTGTTGAGGCAGTTGATAGTGGTAAGGATTGCGATGTTGTATACCTTGACTTTAGCAAAGCTTTTGATACAGTGCCACATGAAAGACTGATTAAAAAAATAGAGTCTCATGGTATTGGGGGTGCTATATTAAGCTGGATTAGGGCATGGCTATACCAAAGGAAACAGAGAGTTAGTATAAATGGAATCAAGTCAGAGTGGGAAAATGTTGTAAGTGGAGTGCCTCAAGGCTCTGTCCTGGGACCTCTGTTGTTTATAATATATATAAATGATTTAGATTCAGGTTTGAGTAGCAACATTTGCAAATTTGCCGATGATACGAAAATCGGTAGGGAAATTAATTCGGAGGAGGACTCACTATCACTTCAAGTTGATCTAGATAGGGTTTTGAAATGGTCAAAGGATTGGCAGATGCAGTTTAATGCTGATAAATGTAAAGTTCTGAGGTTAGGTAATGATGATAGAGTTACAAGATACGAGCTAGATGGTGTTGTGATTGCGAAGTCGGATTGCGAAAGGGATCTGGGAGTTATGATTAGTAAGAAATTAAAACAAAAGGATCAATGCATAAATGTTCGTAATAAGGCAAATCGGACACTTGGATTTATTAATCGCAGCGTTAGTAACAAGACACCTGGTGTGGTTCTCAAGCTATATCTTGCTCTAGTTAGGCCCCATTTAGATTATGCAGTTCAGTTTTGGTCGCCATATTATAGAATGGATATAAATTCACTTGAACGTGTCCAGCGTAGGATGACTAAGTTAATTCCCCAAATTAGAAATCTTTCATATGAAGAAAGATTAACAAAGCTTAAGTTGCATTCACTGGAAAGGCGAAGAGTTAGGGGTGACATGATAGAGGTTTACAAGTGGATGAATGGACATAACCGGGGGGATATTAATAGGGTATTAAAAGTATCAACACAGGACAGAACACGAAACAATGGATATAAATTGGATAAGTTTAGATTTAGGAAAGACTTGGGTAAATACTGGTTCAGTAACAGGGTTGTTGATTTGTGGAACCAATTGCCGCGTAACATTGTGGAGGTGGGGTCCCTCGATTGTTTCAAGCACGGGTTGGACAAGTATATGAGTGGGATTGGGTGGTTATAGAATAGGAGCTGCCTCGTATGGGCCAATAGGCCTTCTGCAGTTACCTTTGTTCTTATGTTCTTATGTTCTTATTCTGGGAATTCTTTTACTCCCCAAACCCAGCCCAAGGCCAGCCTACACTTGTGCGAGCTTGGTCCACCCGGCTGTTGCTTGGAGCGGCCCCCCGGGCCCTTATACCCACCACAGCCCGGTTGGTCCAGCACCTTTTTGAGAAAACGATCTCGTTTTCTCTAGAAGATGTCCACGGTTGTTCCGGTAATATTTCTTATAGTCGCTGGGAGACTGTTGAACAACCGCGCACCTCTGATGTTTATACAGTGTCCCCTCGTCCTCCCAACCGTCCCCCACCACGATCCTCCAGCACAGCCAAACCCTTCTCCACCACAATCTACACCATCCTCCAACAGAGATTCCACCAATTTCTCCTACAGTTTCCACCATCCTCCAATAGAGCGTACATCATCCTCCAAAATCCTACACCACAGTCTCAACAATATTCCAAAACAGCCTCCATCATTCTCGAACACGCAGCCTCCATCATCCTCCAGCACACCCTCCACAATCCTCCAACTAAACCTCCACCATCCTCCAACTAAACCTCCACCATTCTTCAACAAATCCTCCAATCGTCTAAAAAACTTATAAATATATATATATAGGTGCAAACAAGCCTGAATGGCCCCAGGACTATATGCGATTTATATATATATATATATATAAACTTATATATAGTCATATATATATATAAATATAATAAATATATATATGGAGGCTACTTCTGAAAATGTAATGATGTACGAAGTACTTAAGGAAATTCCTGTTTCAATTTTCCTCCGTGGTCAGACAATACGTGTTAACAAATGTGACACTGTCACATTTTTTAACACGTATATATTTTCGTGATATACACACATGTATGGATGCCTATATATAAAAAACTTATATATAGGCCTCCAAATTTAGACAGAATGGAAGCAAAGCATCTATGGGATCGAGAGCATCTAGGTCTGAAAAGTATTTGTCATGGGTGACTTTAACTTTAGTGGAATAAACTGGATTAACAGAACAGGGAATAACGAAGCAGAAGATTATATAGAATTAATTGACGATTGCTTTCTTACGCAACAAATTAAGGAACCAACTAGGGAAAATAATATTTTAGATTTGGTGTTAACTGACAGGGAAACACAAATTAATGACATCGAAATAGGGAGTGAGCTAGGGAACAGTGATCACAAAGAAATCAGATTTAGCATAGGATGGAATAGATCTGCAGGAAAAAATTCTGTTTAAGTGCCAGATTTTCGTAAAGCTAACTTTAATATCCTAAGAAATTTTGGGGGGTAAATAGATTGGAAAGTCTTGAGCATTAAGGGGGGGGGATGGCCGGTCTTGGAGCAAGACGTAAACCCAGTGATGTGTGATGTAAAAGAGGATTTCGATTTGGATTCAAAATATAACTTATTTACAAATATTCTAAGCAAAGCACAGGAAAGTAGAAAGTTCATTAAATACAAATGAATATAATTGTATTTAATAGATTAAATACAAATGACCCGAAACGGATAACAAAGGATCTAAAAAACCTTATAGGTAGAAAGAGAGCATGGTACAAAAGGATTAAGAATGGGGAAGTCAGTTTAAAACAAGAATTCGCACAACTGGTTGGAAATGTTATAAAAGAGATATAACAAAAAGAAGGAAAACAAGGAAAGGAAAGAAAAAGAAGGAAAACAAAAAGAAACTATGAAGTTCATATAGCAGGCCAAGCAAAGGCAAATCCTAAAGGGTTTCTTCAGTTATATCGAACAAAGGTTAAGGAAAGGATAGGTCCATTAAAAACCGAGACAGGACAGTTAACGGAAAATGACGAAGAAATCAGTAGTATTTTTAATAAATATTTTATCTCTGTATTTACTAAAGAAGAACTTAACTCTATGCCTTCTGCCGAACAAGTCTATGTGGATTGGGACGAGGACAGGTTGACTATTCTAATTGTTACCAGGGATGATATTATTGAACAAATAGTAAAACTCAAACCAAACAAATTCCTAGGGCCGGATGATACAAATATCGGTAGGGAAATTAACACGGAAGAAGACTCACTATCATTTCAAGTTGATCTAAATAGAGTTTTGAAATGGTCAAAAGATTGGCAGATGCAGTTTAAAGCTGATTAATGTAAAGTTTTGAGGCTAGGTAATGATGATGAGTTACAAGATACGAGCTAGATGGTGTTGAGATTGCGAAGTCGGATTGCAAAAGGGAGCTGGGAGTTATGATTAGTAAGAATTTAAAACCAAAGGATCAATGCATGAATGTTCGTCGGATTGCAAAAGGGATCTGGGAGTTATGATTTGTAAGAATTTAAAACCAAAGGATCAATGCATGAATGTTCGTAATAAGGCAAATAGGACACTGGGATTTATTATTCGTAGCGTTAGTAACAAGTCACCGGGTGTTGCTGTAAAAGCTGAAACAACATCGAGAAGAAACGAAGGAGGAGATCAGTAGTAAAAAGACCTCGTCATGGAAAGTTGTAAAGGATAGGGGCCTTAAGAAGACCTTGATAAAGCCCGTGACCATAGCCCGTGCTACTTGGAACCTGTTCCGAGTAGCTGAATGTATAAAAACAACATATTGTGGCTTACTCATTAAGCAATTGAATTTCGCCAAGTTTTTTTTGGTTGATGCCATGTTCTGTTACTATAGCTTCCTTAATAACCAATTATATAATGTATATTTTCAGTCGCATATATGCTTGGAGACCATTAAAGCTTGTTTACATTATGTATATTGTAATAAAACATTAACTATATTATATTTCTTATTATACCTTGGATAACACGAGTTCAATATGTAGTACCAGATACTTTGCCAAGAAATAGTTGAAGAAAACAGATATGAAATGTATGTTATATATAATATATTTTTTACACCCAGCCTATATGTATTTACAACAGATTAACAATTGTTAAATTTGATACCATGGACCTGATATTTTGATACACAATAAATTCTACTGTTGGAGAATGTACTCAATATTTTATAGGAAACCAAAAGTTAGCCTTGTTGTGGGTAAACTGCCTCTTCCATTGGCGTAATTCAGCGATCCAAGCTCCAGGATGCCTCTATTTGCAATGAGAGGCAGCATCCTGCTTGACGGCTTCAGAACTTAACAATATGCCTTCAGCCGAACAAGTCTATGTGGGTGGGGACGAGGACAGGTTGACGAGTTTAGCAGTTACCAGGGAGGATGTTCTTAAACAAATAGTAAAACTCAAACCAAACAAATCCCCAGGGCCGGATGAAGTGTTTGCTA